>NW_025550148.1:0-51481 GCF_905237065.1 Salmo salar | reverse complement strand
ATGTCCTGTCCCACTAATGTTCTCTCAACAACATAGTCTGTGTCCTGTCCCACTAATGGACTCTCAACAACATAGTCTATGTCCTGTCTCACTAATGGACTCTCAACAACATAGTCTGTGTCCTGTCTCACTAATGGATTCTCAACAACATAGTCTATGTCCTGTCCCACTAATGGACTCTCAACAACATAGTCTATGTCCTGTCCCACTAATGGACTCTCAACAACATAGTCTATGTCCTGTCCCACTAATGGACTCTCAACAACATAGTCAATGTCCTGTCCCACTAATGGACTCTCAACAACAGGTCAGACATGTCCTGTCCCACTAATGGACTCTCAACAACATAGTCTATGTCCTGTCTCACTAATGGACTCTCAACAACATAGTCTATGTCCTGTCCCACTAATGGACTCTCAACAACAGGTCAGACATTTCCTGTCCCACTACTGGACACTCAACAACATAGTCTATGTCCTGTCTCACTAATGGACTCTCAACAACATAGTCTGTGTCCTGTCTCACTAATGGATTCTCAACAACATAGTCTATGTCCTGTCCAACTAATGGTCTCTCAACAACATAGTCTGTCCTGTCCCACTAATGGACTCTCAACAACATAGTCTAATGGACTGTCAACAACATAGTCTATGTCCTGTCCCACTAATGGACTCTCAACAACAGGTCAGACATGTCCTGTCCCACTAATGGTCTGTCAACAACATAGTCTATGTCCTGTCCCACTAATGGACTCTCAACAACATAGTCTATGTCCTGTCCCACTAATGGACTCTCAACAACATAGTCTATGTCCTGTCCCACTAATGGACTCTCAACAACATAGTCTATGTCCTGTCTCACTAATGGACTCTCAACAACATAGTCTATGTCCTGTCCCACTAATGGACTCTCAACAACATAGTCAATGTCCTGTCCCACTAATGGACTCTCAACAACAGGTCAGACATGTCCTGTCCCACTAATGGACTCTCAACAACATAGTCTATGTCCTGTCTCTACTAATGGACTCTCAACAACAGGTCAGACATTTCCTGTCCCACTAATGGACTCTCAACAACATAGTCTATGTCCTGTCCCACTAATGGACTCTCAACAACATAGTCTATGTCCTGTCTCACTAATGGACTGTCAACAACATAGTCTAAGTCCTGTCCCACTAATGGACTCTCAACAACAGGTCAGACATGTCCTGTCCCACTAATGGACTCTCAACAACATAGTCTATGTCCTTTCTCACTAATCGACACTCAACAACAGGTCAGACATGTCCTGTCCCACTAATGGTCTGTCAACAACATAGTCTATGTCCTGTCCCACTAATGGACTCTCAACAACATAGTCTATGTCCTGTCCCACTAATGGACTCTCAACAACATAGTCTCATGTCCTGTCCCACTAATGGACTCTCAACAACATAGTCTATGTCCTGTCTCACTAATGGACTCTCAACAACATAGTCTATGTCCTGTCCCACTAATGGACTCTCAACAACATAGTCAATGTCCTGTCCCACTAATGGACTCTCAACAACAGTCAGTGTCCTGTCCCACTAATGGACTCTCAACAACATAGTCTATGTCCTGTCCCACTAATGGACTCTCAACAACAGGTCAGACATGTCCTGTCCCACTAATGGACTCTCAACAACATAGTCTATGTCCTGTCCCACTAATGGACTCTCAACAACATAGTCTATGTCCTGTCTCACTAATGGACTCTCAACAACATAGTCTATGTCCTGTCCCACTAATGGACTCTCAACAACATAGTCTATGTCCTGTCCCACTAATGGACTCTCAACAACATAGTCTATGTCCTGTCCCACTAATGGACTCTCAACAACATAGTCTATGTCCTGTCTCACTAATGGACTCTCAACAACATAGTCTAACTCCTGTCCCACTAATGGACTCTCAACAACATAGTCTATGTCCTGTCCCACTAATGGACTCTCAACAACATAGTCTAGTCCTGTCCCACTAATGGACTCTCAACAACAGTAGTCTATGTCCTGTCCCACTACTGGACTCTCAACAACATAGTCTATGTCCTGTCTCACTAATGGACTCTCAACAACATAGTCTGTGTCCTGTCTCACTAATGGATTCTCAACAACATAGTCTATGTCCTGTCCAACTAATGGTCTCTCAACAACATAGTCTGTCCTGTCCCACTAATGGACTCTCAACAACATAGTCTATGGACTGTCAACAACATAGTCTATGTCCTGTCCCACTAATGGACTCTCAACAACAGGTCAGACATGTCCTGTCCCACTAATGGTCTGTCAACAACATAGTCTATGTCCTGTCCCACTAATGGACTCTCAACAACATAGTCTATGTCCTGTCCCCACTAATGGACTCTCAACAACATAGTCTATGTCCTGTCCCACTAATGGACTCTCAACAACATAGTCTATGTCCTGTCTCACTAATGGACTCTCAACAACATAGTCTATGTCCTGTCCCACTAATGGACTCTCAACAACATAGTCAATGTCCTGTCCCACTAATGGACTCTCAACAACAGGTCAGACATGTCCTGTCCCACTAATGGACTCTCAACAACATAGTCTATGTCCTGTCCCACTAATGGACTCTCAACAACAGGTCAGACATGTCCTGTCCCACTAATGGACTCTCAACAACATAGTCTATGTCCTGTCCCACTAATGGACTCTCAACAACATAGTCTATGTCCTGTCCCACTAATGGACTCTCAACAACATAGTCTATGTCCTGTCTCACTAATGGACTCTCAACAACAGTAGTCTATGTCCTGTCCCACTAATGGACTCTCAACAACAGGTCAGACATGTCCTGTCCCACTAATGGACTCTCAACAACATAGTCTATGTCCTGTCCCACTAATGGACTCTCAACAACATAGTCTATGTCCTGTCTCACTAATGGACTCTCAACAACATAGTCTATGTCCTGTCCCACTAATGGACTCTCAACAACAGGTCAGACATGTCCTGTCCCACTAATGGACTCTCAACAACATAGTCTATGTCCTGTCCCACTAATGGACTCTCAACAACATAGTCTATATGCTGTCCCACTAATGGACTCTCAACACCAGGTCAGACCTGTCCTGTCCCACTAATGGACTCTCAACAACATAGTCAATGTCCTGTCCCACTAATGGTCTCTCAACAACAAGTCAGACATGTCCTGTCCCACTAATGGACTCTCAACAACATAGTCTATGTCCTGTCTCACTAATGGACTCTCAACAACAGGTCAGACATGTCCTGTCCCACTAATGGACTCTCAACAACATAGTCTATGTCCTGTCTCACTGATGGACTCTCAACAACATAGTCTATGTCCTGTCCCACTAATGGACTCTCAACAACATAGTCTATGTCCTGTCCCACTAATGGACTCTCAACAACATAGTCTATGTCCTGTCCCACTAATGGACTCTCAACAACATAGTCTATGTCCTGTCCCACTAATGGACTCTCAACAACATAGTCTATGTCCTGTCCCACTAATGGACTCTCAACAACATAGTCTATGTCCTGTCCCACTAATGGACTCTCAACAACATAGTCTATGTCCTGTCTCACTAATGGACTCTCAACAACATAGTCTATCTCCTGTCCCACTAATGGACTCTCAACAACATAGTCTATGTCCTGTCTCACTGATGGACTCTCAACAACATAGTCTATGTCCTGTCCCACTAATGTTCTCTCAACAACATAGTCTATGTCCTGTCCCACTAATGGACTCTCAACAACATAGTCTATGTCCTGTCTCACTAATGGACTCTCAACAACATAGTCTGTGTCCTGTCTCACTAATGGATTCTCAACAACATAGTCTATGTCCTGTCCCACTAATGGACTCTCAACAACATAGTCTATGTCCTGTCCCACTAATGGACTCTCAACAACATAGTCTATGTCCTGTCCCACTAATGGACTCTCAACAACATAGTCTATGTCCTGTCTCACTAATGGACTCTCAACAACATAGTCTATCTCCTGTCCCACTAATGGACTCTCAACAACATAGTCTATGTCCTGTCTCACTAATGGACTCTCAACAACATAGTCTATGTCCTGTCCCACTAATGGACTCTCAACAACAGGTCAGACATTTCCTGTCCCACTACTGGACACTCAACAACATAGTCTATGTCCTGTCTCACTAATGGACTCTCAACAACATAGTCTGTGTCCTGTCTCACTAATGGATTCTCAACAACATAGTCTATGTCCTGTCCAACTAATGGTCTCTCAACAACATAGTCTGTCCTGTCCCACTAATGGACTCTCAACAACATAGTCTATGGACTGTCAACAACATAGTCTATGTCCTGTCCCACTAATGGACTCTCAACAACAGGTCAGACATGTCCTGTCCCACTAATGGTCTGTCAACAACATAGTCTATGTCCTGTCCCACTAATGGACTCTCAACAACATAGTCTATGTCCTGTCCCACTAATGGACTCTCAACAACATAGTCTATGTCCTGTCCCACTAATGGACTCTCAACAACATAGTCTATGTCCTGTCTCACTAATGGACTCTCAACAACATAGTCTATGTCCTGTCCCACTAATGGACTCTCAACAACATAGTCAATGTCCTGTCCCACTAATGGACTCTCAACAACAGGTCAGACATGTCCTGTCCCACTAATGGACTCTCAACAACATAGTCTATGTCCTGTCTCACTAATGGACTCTCAACAACAGGTCAGACATTTCCTGTCCCACTAATGGACTCTCAACAACATAGTCTATGTCCTGTCCCACTAATGGACTCTCAACAACATAGTCTATGTCCTGTCTCACTAATGGACTGTCAACAACATAGTCTAAGTCCTGTCCCACTAATGGACTCTCAACAACAGGTCAGACATGTCCTGTCCCACTAATGGACTCTCAACAACATAGTCTATGTCCTTTCTCACTAATCGACACTCAACAACAGGTCAGACATGTCCTGTCGCACTAATGGTCTGTCAACAACATAGTCTATGTCCTGTCCCACTAATGGACTCTCAACAACATAGTCTATGTCCTGTCCCACTAATGGACTCTCAACAACATAGTCTATGTCCTGTCCCACTAATGGACTCTCAACAACATAGTCTATGTCCTGTCTCACTAATGGACTCTCAACAACATAGTCTATGTCCTGTCCCACTAATGGACTCTCAACAACATAGTCAATGTCCTGTCCCACTAATGGACTCTCAACAACAGGTCAGACATGTCCTGTCCCACTAATGGACTCTCAACAACATAGTCTATGTCCTGTCCCACTAATGGACTCTCAACACCAGGTCAGACATTTCCTGTCCCACTAATGGACTCTCAACAACATAGTCTATGTCCTGTCCCACTAATGGACTCTCAACAACATAGTCCGCATGTCCTGTCCCACTAATGGACTCTCAACAACATAGTCTATGTCCTGTCTCACTAATGGACTCTCAACAACATAGTCTATGTCCTGTCCCACTAATGGACTCTCAACAACATAGTCTATGTCCTGTCCCACTAATGGACTCTCAACAACATAGTCTATGTCCTGTCTCACTAATGGACTCTCAACAACATAGTCTGTGTCCTGTCTCACTAATGGACTCTCAACAACATAGTCTATGTCCTGTCCCACTAATGGACTCTCAACAACATAGTCTGTCCTGTCCCACTAATGGACTCTCAACAACATAGTCTATGTCCTGTCCCACTAATGGACTCTCAACAACATAGTCTATGTCCTGTCTCACTAATGGACTCTCAACAACATAGTCTGTGTCCTGTCTCACTAATGGATTCTCAACAACATAGTCTATGTCCTGTCCAACTAATGGTCTCTCAACAACATAGTCTGTCCTGTCCCACTAATGGACTCTCAACAACATAGTCTATGGACTGTCAACAACATAGTCTAAGTCCTGTCCCACTAATGGACTCTCAACAACAGGTCAGACATGTCCTGTCCCACTAATGGACTCTCAACAACATAGTCTATGTCCTGTCCCACTAATGGACTCTCAACAACATAGTCTATGTCCTGTCCCACTAATGGACTCTCAACAACATAGTCTATGTCCTGTCCCACTAATGGACTCTCAACAACATAGTCTATGTCCTGTCTCACTAATGGACTCTCAACAACATAGTCTATGTCCGGTCCCTCTAATGGACTCTCAACAACATAGTCAATGTCCTGTCCCACTAATGGACTCTCAACAACAGGTCAGACATGTCCTGTCCCACTAATGGACTCTCAACAACATAGTCTATGTCCTGTCTCACTAATGGACTCTCAACAACAGGTCAGACATGTCCTGTCCCACTAATGGACTCTCAACAACATAGTCTATGTCCTGTCCCACTAATGGACTCTCAACAACATAGTCTATGTCCTGTCCCACTAATGGACTCTCAACAACATAGTCTATGTCCTGTCCCACTAATGGACTCTCAACAACATAGTCTGTCCTGTCCCACTAATGGACTCTCAACAACAGGTCAGACATGTCCTGTCTCACTAATGGACTCTCAACAACATAGTCTATGTCCTGTCTCACTAATGGACTCTCAACAACATAGTCTATGTCCTGTCTCACTAATGGACTCTCAACAACATAGTCAATGTCCTGTCCTACTAATGGACTCTCAACAACAGGTCAGACATGTCCTGTCCCACTAATGGACTCTCAACAACATAGTCTATGTCCTGTCTCACTAATGGACTCTCAACAACATAGTCTATGTCCTGTCCCACTAATGGACTCTCAACAACAGGTCAGACATTTCCTGTCCCACTACTGGACACTCAACAACATAGTCTATGTCCTGTCTCACTAATGGACTCTCAACAACATAGTCTGTGTCCTGTCTCACTAATGGATTCTCAACAACATAGTCTATGTCCTGTCCAACTAATGGTCTCTCAACAACATAGTCTGTCCTGTCCCACTAATGGACTCTCAACAACATAGTCTATGGACTGTCAACAACATAGTCTATGTCCTGTCCCACTAATGGACTCTCAACAACAGGTCAGACATGTCCTGTCCCACTAATGGTCTGTCAACAACATAGTCTATGTCCTGTCCCACTAATGGACTCTCAACAACATAGTCTATGTCCTGTCCCACTAATGGACTCTCAACAACATAGTCTATGTCCTGTCCCACTAATGGACTCTCAACAACATAGTCTATGTCCTGTCTCACTAATGGACTCTCAACAACATAGTCTATGTCCTGTCCCACTAATGGACTCTCAACAACATAGTCAATGTCCTGTCCCACTAATGGACTCTCAACAACAGGTCAGACATGTCCTGTCCCACTAATGGACTCTCAACAACATAGTCTATGTCCTGTCTCACTAATGGACTCTCAACAACAGGTCAGACATTTCCTGTCCCACTAATGGACTCTCAACAACATAGTCTATGTCCTGTCCCACTAATGGACTCTCAACAACATAGTCTATGTCCTGTCTCACTAATGGACTGTCAACAACATAGTCTAAGTCCTGTCCCACTAATGGACTCTCAACAACAGGTCAGACATGTCCTGTCCCACTAATGGACTCTCAACAACATAGTCTATGTCCTTTCTCACTAATGGACTCTCAACAACAGGTCAGACATGTCCTGTCCCACTAATGGACTCTCAACAACATAGTCTATGTCCTGTCTCACTAATGGACTCTCAACAACATAGTCTATGTCCTGTCCCACTAATGGACTCTCAACAACATAGTCTATGTCCTGTCCCACTAATGGACTCTCAACAACATAGTCTATGTCCTGTCCCACTAATGGACTCTCAACAACATAGTCTATGTCCTGTCCCACTAATGGACTCTCAACAACATAGTCAATGTCCTGTCCCACTAATGGACTCTCAACAACAGCTCAGACATGTCCTGTCCCACTAATGGACTCTCAACAACATAGTCTATGTCCTGTCCCACTAATGGACTCTCAACAACAGGTCAGACATTTCCTGTCCCACTAATGGACTCTCAACAACATAGTCTATGTCCTGTCCCACTAATGGACTCTCAACAACATAGTCTATGTCCTGTCCCACTAATGGACTCTCAACAACATAGTCTATGTCCTGTCCCACTAATGGACTCTCAACAACATAGTCTATGTCCTGTCCCACTAATGGACTCTCAACAACATAGTCTATGTCCTGTCCCACTAATGGACTCTCAACAACATAGTCTATGTCCTGTCTCACTAATGGACTCTCAACAACATAGTCTGTGTCCTGTCCCACTAATGGACTCTCAACAACATAGTCTATGTCCTGTCCCACTAATGGTCTCTCAACAACATAGTCTGTCCTGTCCCACTAATGGACTCTCAACAACATAGTCTATGTCCTGTCTCACTAATGGACTCTCAACAACATAGTCTATGTCCTGTCTCACTAATGGACTCTCAACAACATAGTCTGTGTCCTGTCTCACTAATGGATTCTCAACAACATAGTCTATGTCCTGTCCAACTAATGGTCTCTCAACAACATAGTCTGTCCTGTCCCACTAATGGACTCTCAACAACATAGTCTATGGACTGTCAACAACATAGTCTAAGTCCTGTCCCACTAATGGACTCTCAACAACAGGTCAGACATGTCCTGTCCCACTAATGGTCTGTCAACAACATAGTCTATGTCCTGTCCCACTAATGGACTCTCAACAACATAGTCTATGTCCTGTCCCACTAATGGACTCTCAACAACATAGTCTATGTCCTGTCCCACTAATGGACTCTCAACAACATAGTCTATGTCCTGTCTCACTAATGGACTCTCAACAACATAGTCTATGTCCTGTCCCACTAATGGACTCTCAACAACATAGTCAATGTCCTGTCCCACTAATGGACTCTCAACAACAGGTCAGACATGTCCTGTCCCACTAATGGACTCTCAACAACATAGTCTATGTCCTGTCTCACTAATGGACTCTCAACAACAGGTCAGACATTTCCTGTCCCACTAATGGACTCTCAACAACATAGTCTATGTCCTGTCCCACTAATGGACTCTCAACAACATAGTCTATGTCCTGTCCCACTAATGGACTCTCAACAACATAGTCTATGTCCTGTCCCACTAATGGACTCTCAACAACATAGTCTGTCCTGTCCCACTAATGGACTCTCAACAACAGGTCAGACATGTCCTGTCTCACTAATGGACTCTCAACAACATAGTCTATGTCCTGTCTCACTAATGGACTCTCAACAACATAGTCTATGTCCTGTCTCACTAATGGACTCTCAACAACATAGTCAATGTCCTGTCCTACTAATGGACTCTCAACAACAGGTCAGACATGTCCTGTCCCACTAATGGACTCTCAACAACATAGTCTATGTCCTGTCCCACTAATGGACTCTCAACAACATAGTCTATATGCTGTCCCACTAATGGACTCTCAACACCAGGTCAGACCTGTCCTGTCCCACTAATGGACTCTCAACAACATAGTCAATGTCCTGTCCCACTAATGGTCTCTCAACAACAAGTCAGACATGTCCTGTCCCACTAATGGACTCTCAACAACATAGTCTATGTCCTGTCTCACTAATGGACTCTCAACAACAGGTCAGACATGTCCTGTCCCACTAATGGACTCTCAACAACATAGTCTATGTCCTGTCTCACTGATGGACTCTCAACAACATAGTCTATGTCCTGTCCCACTAATGGACTCTCAACAACATAGTCTATGTCCTGTCTCACTAATGGACTCTCAACAACATAGTCTGTGTCCTGTCTCACTAATGGATTCTCAACAACATAGTCTATGTCCTGTCCCACTAATGGACTCTCAACAACATAGTCTATGTCCTGTCCCACTAATGGACTCTCAACAACATAGTCTATGTCCTGTCCCACTAATGGACTCTCAACAACATAGTCTATGTCCTGTCTCACTAATGGACTCTCAACAACATAGTCTATCTCCTGTCCCACTAATGGACTCTCAACAACATAGTCTATGTCCTGTCTCACTGATGGACTCTCAACAACATAGTCTATGTCCTGTCCCACTAATGTTCTCTCAACAACATAGTCTATGTCCTGTCCCACTAATGGACTCTCAACAACATAGTCTATGTCCTGTCTCACTAATGGACTCTCAACAACATAGTCTGTGTCCTGTCTCACTAATGGATTCTCAACAACATAGTCTATGTCCTGTCCCACTAATGGACTCTCAACAACATAGTCTATGTCCTGTCCCACTAATGGACTCTCAACAACATAGTCTATGTCCTGTCCCACTAATGGACTCTCAACAACATAGTCTATGTCCTGTCTCACTAATGGACTCTCAACAACATAGTCTATCTCCTGTCCCACTAATGGACTCTCAACAACATAGTCTATGTCCTGTCTCACTAATGGACTCTCAACAACATAGTCTATGTCCTGTCCCACTAATGGACTCTCAACAACAGGTCAGACATTTCCTGTCCCACTACTGGACACTCAACAACATAGTCTATGTCCTGTCTCACTAATGGACTCTCAACAACATAGTCTGTGTCCTGTCTCACTAATGGATTCTCAACAACATAGTCTATGTCCTGTCCAACTAATGGTCTCTCAACAACATAGTCTGTCCTGTCCCACTAATGGACTCTCAACAACATAGTCTATGGACTGTCAACAACATAGTCTATGTCCTGTCCCACTAATGGACTCTCAACAACAGGTCAGACATGTCCTGTCCCACTAATGGTCTGTCAACAACATAGTCTATGTCCTGTCCCACTAATGGACTCTCAACAACATAGTCTATGTCCTGTCCCACTAATGGACTCTCAACAACATAGTCTATGTCCTGTCCCACTAATGGACTCTCAACAACATAGTCTATGTCCTGTCTCACTAATGGACTCTCAACAACATAGTCTATGTCCTGTCCCACTAATGGACTCTCAACAACATAGTCAATGTCCTGTCCCACTAATGGACTCTCAACAACAGGTCAGACATGTCCTGTCCCACTAATGGACTCTCAACAACATAGTCTATGTCCTGTCTCACTAATGGACTCTCAACAACAGGTCAGACATTTCCTGTCCCACTAATGGACTCTCAACAACATAGTCTATGTCCTGTCCCACTAATGGACTCTCAACAACATAGTCTATGTCCTGTCTCACTAATGGACTGTCAACAACATAGTCTAAGTCCTGTCCCACTAATGGACTCTCAACAACAGGTCAGACATGTCCTGTCCCACTAATGGACTCTCAACAACATAGTCTATGTCCTTTCTCACTAATCGACACTCAACAACAGGTCAGACATGTCCTGTCCCACTAATGGTCTGTCAACAACATAGTCTATGTCCTGTCCCACTAATGGACTCTCAACAACATAGTCTATGTCCTGTCCCACTAATGGACTCTCAACAACATAGTCTATGTCCTGTCCCACTAATGGACTCTCAACAACATAGTCTATGTCCTGTCTCACTAATGGACTCTCAACAACATAGTCTATGTCCTGTCCCACTAATGGACTCTCAACAACATAGTCAATGTCCTGTCCCACTAATGGACTCTCAACAACAGGTCAGACATGTCCTGTCCCACTAATGGACTCTCAACAACATAGTCTATGTCCTGTCTCACTAATGGACTCTCAACAACAGGTCAGACATGTCCTGTCCCACTAATGGACTCTCAACAACATAGTCTATGTCCTGTCCCACTAATGGACTCTCAACAACATAGTCTATGTCCTGTCCCACTAATGGACTCTCAACAACATAGTCTATGTCCTGTCCCACTAATGGACTCTCAACAACATAGTCTATGTCCTGTCCCACTAATGGACTCTCAACAACATAGTCTATGTCCTGTCCCACTAATGGACTCTCAACAACATAGTCAATGTCCTGTCCCACTAATGGACTCTCAACAACATAGTCTGTGTCCTGTCCCACTAATGGACTCTCAACAACATAGTCTATGTCCTGTCCCACTAATGGACTCTCAACAACATAGTCTGTCCTGTCCCACTAATGGACTCTCAACAACATAGTCTATGTCCTGTCCCACTAATGGACTCTCAACAACATAGTCTATGTCCTGTCCCACTAATGGACTCTCAACAACATAGTCTGTGTCCTGTCTCACTAATGGACTCTCAACAACATAGTCTATGTCCTGTCTCACTAATGGACTCTCAACAACATAGTCTGTCCTGTCCCACTAATGGACTCTCAACAACATAGTCTATGTCCTGTCCCACTAATGGACTCTCAACAACATAGTCTATGTCCTGTCCCACTAATGGACTCTCAACAACATAGTCTATGTCCTGTCTCACTAATGGACTCTCAACAACATAGTCTATCTCCTGTCCCACTAATGGACTCTCAACAACATAGTCTATGTCCTGTCTCACTGATGGACTCTCAACAACATAGTCTATGTCCTGTCCCACTAATGTTCTCTCAACAACATAGTCTATGTCCTGTCCCACTAATGGACTCTCAACAACATAGTCTATGTCCTGTCTCACTAATGGACTCTCAACAACATAGTCTGTGTCCTGTCTCACTAATGGATTCTCAACAACATAGTCTATGTCCTGTCCCACTAATGGACTCTCAACAACATAGTCTATGTCCTGTCCCACTAATGGACTCTCAACAACATAGTCTATGTCCTGTCCCACTAATGGACTCTCAACAACATAGTCTATGTCCTGTCTCACTAATGGACTCTCAACAACATAGTCTATCTCCTGTCCCACTAATGGACTCTCAACAACATAGTCTATGTCCTGTCTCACTAATGGACTCTCAACAACATAGTCTATGTCCTGTCCCACTAATGGACTCTCAACAACAGGTCAGACATTTCCTGTCCCACTACTGGACACTCAACAACATAGTCTATGTCCTGTCTCACTAATGGACTCTCAACAACATAGTCTGTGTCCTGTCTCACTAATGGATTCTCAACAACATAGTCTATGTCCTGTCCAACTAATGGTCTCTCAACAACATAGTCTGTCCTGTCCCACTAATGGACTCTCAACAACATAGTCTATGGACTGTCAACAACATAGTCTATGTCCTGTCCCACTAATGGACTCTCAACAACAGGTCAGACATGTCCTGTCCCACTAATGGTCTGTCAACAACATAGTCTATGTCCTGTCCCACTAATGGACTCTCAACAACATAGTCTATGTCCTGTCCCACTAATGGACTCTCAACAACATAGTCTATGTCCTGTCCCACTAATGGACTCTCAACAACATAGTCTATGTCCTGTCTCACTAATGGACTCTCAACAACATAGTCTATGTCCTGTCCCACTAATGGACTCTCAACAACATAGTCAATGTCCTGTCCCACTAATGGACTCTCAACAACAGGTCAGACATGTCCTGTCCCACTAATGGACTCTCAACAACATAGTCTATGTCCTGTCTCACTAATGGACTCTCAACAACAGGTCAGACATTTCCTGTCCCACTAATGGACTCTCAACAACATAGTCTATGTCCTGTCCCACTAATGGACTCTCAACAACATAGTCTATGTCCTGTCTCACTAATGGACTGTCAACAACATAGTCTAAGTCCTGTCCCACTAATGGACTCTCAACAACAGGTCAGACATGTCCTGTCCCACTAATGGACTCTCAACAACATAGTCTATGTCCTTTCTCACTAATCGACACTCAACAACAGGTCAGACATGTCCTGTCGCACTAATGGTCTGTCAACAACATAGTCTATGTCCTGTCCCACTAATGGACTCTCAACAACATAGTCTATGTCCTGTCCCACTAATGGACTCTCAACAACATAGTCTATGTCCTGTCCCACTAATGGACTCTCAACAACATAGTCTATGTCCTGTCTCACTAATGGACTCTCAACAACATAGTCTATGTCCTGTCCCACTAATGGACTCTCAACAACATAGTCAATGTCCTGTCCCACTAATGGACTCTCAACAACAGGTCAGACATGTCCTGTCCCACTAATGGACTCTCAACAACATAGTCTATGTCCTGTCTCACTAATGGACTCTCAACAACAGGTCAGACATTTCCTGTCCCACTAATGGACTCTCAACAACATAGTCTATGTCCTGTCCCACTAATGGACTCTCAACAACATAGTCTATGTCCTGTCCCACTAATGGACTCTCAACAACATAGTCTATGTCCTGTCTCACTAATGGACTCTCAACAACATAGTCTATGTCCTGTCCCACTAATGGACTCTCAACAACATAGTCTATGTCCTGTCCCACTAATGGACTCTCAACAACATAGTCTATGTCCTGTCTCACTAATGGACTCTCAACAACATAGTCTATGTCCTGTCTCACTAATGGACTCTCAACAACATAGTCTATGTCCTGTCCCACTAATGGTCTCTCAACAACATAGTCTGTCCTGTCCCACTAATGGACTCTCAACAACATAGTCTATGTCCTGTCTCACTAATGGACTCTCAACAACATAGTCTATGTCCTGTCTCACTAATGGACTCTCAACAACATAGTCTGTGTCCTGTCTCACTAATGGATTCTCAACAACATAGTCTATGTCCTGTCCAACTAATGGTCTCTCAACAACATAGTCTGTCCTGTCCCACTAATGGACTCTCAACAACATAGTCTATGGACTGTCAACAACATAGTCTAAGTCCTGTCCCACTAATGGACTCTCAACAACAGGTCAGACATGTCCTGTCCCACTAATGGTCTGTCAACAACATAGTCTATGTCCTGTCCCACTAATGGACTCTCAACAACATAGTCTATGTCCTGTCCCACTAATGGACTCTCAACAACATAGTCTATGTCCTGTCCCACTAATGGACTCTCAACAACATAGTCTATGTCCTGTCTCACTAATGGACTCTCAACAACATAGTCTATGTCCGGTCCCTCTAATGGACTCTCAACAACATAGTCAATGTCCTGTCCCACTAATGGACTCTCAACAACAGGTCAGACATGTCCTGTCCCACTAATGGACTCTCAACAACATAGTCTATGTCCTGTCTCACTAATGGACTCTCAACAACAGGTCAGACATGTCCTGTCCCACTAATGGACACTCAACAACATAGTCTATGTCCTGTCCCACTAATGGACTCTCAACAACATAGTCTATGTCCTGTCCCACTAATGGACTCTCAACAACATAGTCTATGTCCTGTCTCACTAATGGACTCTCAACAACATAGTCTGTCCTGTCCCACTAATGGACTCTCAACAACAGGTCAGACATGTCCTGTCCCACTAATGGACTCTCAACAACATAGTCTATGTCCTGTCTCACTAATGGACTCTCAACAACATAGTCTATGTCCTGTCCCACTAATGGACTCTCAACAACATAGTCAATGTCCTGTCCTACTAATGGACTCTCAACAACAGGTCAGACATGTCCTGTCCCACTAATGGACTCTCAACAACATAGTCTATGTCCTGTCTCACTAATGGACTCTCAACAACATAGTCTATGTCCTGTCCCACTAATGGACTCTCAACAACAGGTCAGACATTTCCTGTCCCACTACTGGACACTCAACAACATAGTCTATGTCCTGTCTCACTAATGGACTCTCAACAACATAGTCTGTGTCCTGTCTCACTAATGGATTCTCAACAACATAGTCTATGTCCTGTCCAACTAATGGTCTCTCAACAACATAGTCTGTCCTGTCCCACTAATGGACTCTCAACAACATAGTCTATGGACTGTCAACAACATAGTCTATGTCCTGTCCCACTAATGGACTCTCAACAACAGGTCAGACATGTCCTGTCCCACTAATGGTCTGTCAACAACATAGTCTATGTCCTGTCCCACTAATGGACTCTCAACAACATAGTCTATGTCCTGTCCCACTAATGGACTCTCAACAACATAGTCTATGTCCTGTCCCACTAATGGACTCTCAACAACATAGTCTATGTCCTGTCTCACTAATGGACTCTCAACAACATAGTCTATGTCCTGTCCCACTAATGGACTCTCAACAACATAGTCAATGTCCTGTCCCACTAATGGACTCTCAACAACAGGTCAGACATGTCCTGTCCCACTAATGGACTCTCAACAACATAGTCTATGTCCTGTCTCACTAATGGACTCTCAACAACAGGTCAGACATTTCCTGTCCCACTAATGGACTCTCAACAACATAGTCTATGTCCTGTCCCACTAATGGACTCTCAACAACATAGTCTATGTCCTGTCTCACTAATGGACTGTCAACAACATAGTCTAAGTCCTGTCCCACTAATGGACTCTCAACAACAGGTCAGACATGTCCTGTCCCACTAATGGACTCTCAACAACATAGTCTATGTCCTTTCTCACTAATCGACACTCAACAACAGGTCAGACATGTCCTGTCCCACTAATGGTCTGTCAACAACATAGTCTATGTCCTGTCCCACTAATGGACTCTCAACAACATAGTCTATGTCCTGTCCCACTAATGGACTCTCAACAACATAGTCTATGTCCTGTCCCACTAATGGACTCTCAACAACATAGTCTATGTCCTGTCTCACTAATGGACTCTCAACAACATAGTCTATGTCCTGTCCCACTAATGGACTCTCAACAACATAGTCAATGTCCTGTCCCACTAATGGACTCTCAACAACAGGTCAGACATGTCCTGTCCCACTAATGGACTCTCAACAACATAGTCTATGTCCTGTCTCACTAATGGACTCTCAACAACAGGTCAGACATTTCCTGTCCCACTAATGGACTCTCAACAACATAGTCTATGTCCTGTCCCACTAATGGACTCTCAACAACATAGTCTATGTCCTGTCCCACTAATGGACTCTCAACAACATAGTCTATGTCCTGTCTCACTAATGGACTCTCAACAACATAGTCTATGTCCTGTCCCACTAATGGACTCTCAACAACATAGTCTATGTCCTGTCCCACTAATGGACTCTCAACAACATAGTCTATGTCCTGTCTCACTAATGGACTCTCAACAACATAGTCTGTGTCCTGTCTCACTAATGGATTCTCAACAACATAGTCTATGTCCTGTCCCACTAATGGTCTCTCAACAACATAGTCTGTCCTGTCCCACTAATGGACTCTCAACAACATAGTCTATGTCCTGTCCCACTAATGGACTCTCAACAACATAGTCTATGTCCTGTCCCACTAATGGACTCTCAACAACATAGTCTATGTCCTGTCTCACTAATGGACTCTCAACAACATAGTCTATGTCCTGTCCAACTAATGGTCTCTCAACAACATAGTCTGTCCTGTCCCACTAATGGACTCTCAACAACATAGTCTATGGACTGTCAACAACATAGTCTAAGTCCTGTCCCACTAATGGACTCTCAACAACAGGTCAGACATGTCCTGTCCCACTAATGGTCTGTCAACAACATAGTCTATGTCCTGTCCCACTAATGGACTCTCAACAACATAGTCTATGTCCTGTCCCACTAATGGACTCTCAACAACATAGTCTATGTCCTGTCCCACTAATGGACTCTCAACAACATAGTCTATGTCCTGTCTCACTAATGGACTCTCAACAACATAGTCTATGTCCGGTCCCTCTAATGGACTCTCAACAACATAGTCAATGTCCTGTCCCACTAATGGACTCTCAACAACAGGTCAGACATGTCCTGTCCCACTAATGGACTCTCAACAACATAGTCTATGTCCTGTCTCACTAATGGACTCTCAACAACAGGTCAGACATGTCCTGTCCCACTAATGGACACTCAACAACATAGTCTATGTCCTGTCCCACTAATGGACTCTCAACAACATAGTCTATGTCCTGTCCCACTAATGGACTCTCAACAACATAGTCTATGTCCTGTCTCACTAATGGACTCTCAACAACATAGTCTGTCCTGTCCCACTAATGGACTCTCAACAACAGGTCAGACATGTCCTGTCTCACTAATGGACTCTCAACAACATAGTCTATGTCCTGTCTCACTAATGGACTCTCAACAACATAGTCTATGTCCTGTCTCACTAATGGACTCTCAACAACATAGTCAATGTCCTGTCCTACTAATGGACTCTCAACAACAGGTCAGACATGTCCTGTCCCACTAATGGACTCTCAACAACATAGTCTATGTCCTGTCTCACTAATGGACTCTCAACAACAGGTCAGACATGTCCTGTCCCACTAATGGACTCTCAACAACATAGTCTATGTCCTGTCCCACTAATGGACTCTCAACAACAGGTCAGACATGTCCTGTCCCACTACTGGACTCTCAACAACATAGTCTATGTCCTGTCTCACTAATGGACTCTCAACAACATAGTCTGTGTCCTGTCTCTCTAATGGATTCTCAACAACATAGTCTATGTCCTGTCCCACTAATGGACTCTCAACAACAGGTCAGACATGTCCTGTCCCACTAATGGACTCTCAACAACATAGTCTATGTCCTGTCCCACTAATGGACTCTCAACACCAGGTCAGACCTGTCCTGTCCCACTAATGGACTCTCAACAACATAGTCAATGTCCTGTCCCACTAATGGTCTCTCAACAACAAGTCAGACATGTCCTGTCCCACTAATGGACTCTCAACAACATAGTCTATGTCCTGTCTCACTAATGGACTCTCAACAACAGGTCAGACATGTCCTGTCCCACTAATGGACTCTCAACAACATAGTCTATGTCCTGTCTCACTGATGGACTCTCAACAACATAGTCTATGTCCTGTCCCACTAATGTTCTCTCAACAACATAGTGTATGTCCTGTCCCACTAATGGACTCTCAACAACATAGTCTATGTCCTGTCTCACTAATGGACTCTCAACAACATAGTCTGTGTCCTGTCTCACTAATGGATTCTCAACAACATAGTCTATGTCCTGTCCCACTAATGGACTCTCAACAACATAGTCTATGTCCTGTCCCACTAATGGACTCTCAACAACATAGTCTATGTCCTGTCCCACTAATGGACTCTCAACAACATAGTCTATGTCCTGTCTCACTAATGGACTCTCAACAACATAGTCTATCTCCTGTCCCACTAATGGACTCTCAACAACATAGTCTATGTCCTGTCTCACTAATGGACTCTCAACAACATAGTCTATGTCCTGTCCCACTAATGGACTCTCAACAACAGGTCAGACATGTCCTGTCCCACTACTGGACACTCAACAACATAGTCTATGTCCTGTCTCACTAATGGACTCTCAACAACATAGTCTGTGTCCTGTCTCACTAATGGATTCTCAACAACATAGTCTATGTCCTGTCCAACTAATGGTCTCTCAACAACATAGTCTGTCCTGTCCCACTAATGGACTCTCAACAACATAGTCTATGGACTGTCAACAACATAGTCTAAGTCCTGTCCCACTAATGGACTCTCAACAACAGGTCAGACATGTCCTGTCCCACTAATGGTCTGTCAACAACATAGTCTCTGTCCTGTCCCACTAATGGACTCTCAACAACATAGTCTATGTCCTGTCCCACTAATGGACTCTCAACAACATTGTCTGTGTCCTGTCTCACTAATGGATTCTCAACAACATAGTCTATGTCCTGTCCAACTAATGGTCTCTCAACAACATAGTCTGTCCTGTCCCACTAATGGACTCTCAACAACATAGTCTATGGACTGTCAACAACATAGTCTAAGTCCTGTCCCACTAATGGACTCTCAACAACAGGTCAGACATGTCCTGTCCCACTAATGGACTCTCAACAACATAGTCTATGCCCTTTCTCACTAATGGACACTCAACAACAGGTCAGATATGTCCTGTCCCACTAATGGACTGTCAACAACATAGTCTATGTCCTGTCCCACTAATGGACTCTCAACAACATAGTCTATGTCCTGTCCCACTAATGGACTCTCAACAACATAGTCTATGTCCTGTCCCACTAATGGACTCTCAACAACATAGTCTATGTCCTGTCTCACTAATGGACTCTCAACCACATAGTCTACCTCCTGTCCCACTAATGGACTCTCAACAACATAGTCTATGTCCTGTCCCACTAATGGACTCTCAACAACATAGTCTATGTCCTGTCCCACTAATGGACTCTCAACAACATAGTCTATATGCTGTCCCACTAATGGACTCTCAACACCAGGTCAGACATGTCCTGTCCCACTAATGGACTCTCAACAACATAGTCAATGTCCTGTCCCACTAATGGACTCTCAACAACAGGTCAGACATGTCCTGTCCCACTAATGGACTCTCAACAACATAGTCTATGTCCTGTCTCACTAATGGACTCTCAACAACAGGTCAGACATGTCCTGTCCCACTAATGGACTCTCAACAACATAGTCTATGTCCTGTCCCACTAATGGACTCTCAACAACATAGTCTATGTCCTGTCCAACTAATGGACTCTCAACAACATAGTCTATGTCCTGTCTCACTAATGGACTCTCAACAACATAGTCTATGTCCTGTCCCACTAATGGACTCTCAACAACAGGTCAGACATGTCCTGTCTCACTAATGGACTCTCAACAACATAGTCTATGTCCTGTCTCACTAATGGACTCTCAACAACATAGTCTATGTCCTGTCTCACTAATGGACTCTCAACAACAGGTCAGACATGTCCTGTCCCACTAATGGACTCTCAACAACATAGTCTATGTCCTGTCCCACTAATGGACTCTCAACAATAGGTCACACATGTCCTGTCCCACTACTGGACTCTCAACAACATAGTCTATGTCCTGTCTCACTAATGGACTCTCAACAACATAGTCTGTGTCCTGTCTCACTAATGGATTCTCAACAACATAGTCTATGTCCTGTCCCACTAATGGTCTCTCAACAACATAGTCTGTCCTGTCTCACTAATGGACTGTCAACAACATAGTCTAAGTCCTGTCCCACTAATGGACTCTCAACAACAGGTCAGACATGTCCTGTCCCACTAATGGACTCTCAACAACATAGTCTATGTCCTTTCTCACTAATCGACACTCAACAACAGGTCAGACATGTCCTGTCCCACTAATGGTCTGTCAACAACATAGTCTATGTCCTGTCCCACTAATGGACTCTCAACAACATAGTCTATGTCCTGTCCCACTAATGGACTCTCAACAACATAGTCTATGTCCTGTCCCACTAATGGACTCTCAACAACATAGTCTATGTCCTGTCTCACTAATGGACTCTCAACAACATAGTCTATGTCCTGTCCCACTAATGGACTCTCAACAACATAGTCTATGTCCTGTCCCACTAATGGACTCTCAACAACATAGTCTATGTCCTGTCCCACTAATGGACTCTCAACAACATAGTCTATATGCTGTCCCACTAATGGACTCTCAACACCAGGTCAGACCTGTACTGTCCCACTAATGGACTCTCAACAACATAGTCAATGTCCTGTCCCACTAATGGTCTCTCAACAACAAGTCAGACATGTCCTGTCCCACTAATGGACTCTCAACAACATAGTCTATGTCCTGTCTCACTGATGGACTCTCAACAACATAGTCTATGTCCTGTCCCACTAATGGACTCTCAACAACAGGTCAGACATGTCCTGTCCCACTAATGGACTCTCAACAACATAGTCTATGTCCTGTCTCACTAATGGACTCTCAACAACAGGTCAGACATGTCCTGTCCCACTAATGGACTCTCAACAACATAGTCTATGTCCTGTCTCACTGATGGACTCTCAACAACATAGTCTATGTCCTGTCCCACTAATGTTCTCTCAACAACATAGTCTATGTCCTGTCCCACTAATGGACTCTCAACAACATAGTCTATGTCCTGTCTCACTAATGGACTCTCAACAACATAGTCTATGTCCTGTCCCACTAATGGACTCTCAACAACATAGTCTATGTCCTGTCCCACTAATGGACTCTCAACAACATAGTCTATGTCCTGTCCCACTAATGGACTCTCAACAACATAGTCTATGTCCTGTCCCACTAATGGACTCTCAACAACATAGTCTATGTCCTGTCTCACTAATGGACTCTCAACAACATAGTCTATCTCCTGTCCCACTAATGGACTCTCAACAACATAGTCTATGTCCTGTCTCACTAATGGACTCTCAACAACATAGTCTATGTCCTGTCCCACTAATGGACTCTCAACAACAGGTCAGACATTTCCTGTCCCACTACTGGACACTCAACAACATAGTCTATGTCCTGTCTCACTAATGGACTCTCAACAACATAGTCTGTGTCCTGTCTCACTAATGGATTCTCAACAACATAGTCTATGTCCTGTCCAACTAATGGTCTCTCAACAACATAGTCTGTCCTGTCCCACTAATGGACTCTCAACAACATAGTCTATGGACTGTCAACAACATAGTCTATGTCCTGTCCCACTAATGGACTCTCAACAACAGGTCAGACATGTCCTGTCCCACTAATGGTCTGTCAACAACATAGTCTATGTCCTGTCCCACTAATGGACTCTCAACAACATAGTCTATGTCCTGTCCCACTAATGGACTCTCAACAACATAGTCTATGTCCTGTCCCACTAATGGACTCTCAACAACATAGTCTATGTCCTGTCTCACTAATGGACTCTCAACAACATAGTCTATGTCCTGTCCCACTAATGGACTCTCAACAACATAGTCAATGTCCTGTCCCACTAATGGACTCTCAACAACAGGTCAGACATGTCCTGTCCCACTAATGGACTCTCAACAACATAGTCTATGTCCTGTCTCACTAATGGACTCTCAACAACAGGTCAGACATTTCCTGTCCCACTAATGGACTCTCAACAACATAGTCTATGTCCTGTCCCACTAATGGACTCTCAACAACATAGTCTATGTCCTGTCTCACTAATGGACTGTCAACAACATAGTCTAAGTCCTGTCCCACTAATGGACTCTCAACAACAGGTCAGACATGTCCTGTCCCACTAATGGACTCTCAACAACATAGTCTATGTCCTTTCTCACTAATCGACACTCAACAACAGGTCAGACATGTCCTGTCCCACTAATGGTCTGTCAACAACATAGTCTATGTCCTGTCCCACTAATGGACTCTCAACAACATAGTCTATGTCCTGTCCCACTAATGGACTCTCAACAACATAGTCTATGTCCTGTCCCACTAATGGACTCTCAACAACATAGTCTATGTCCTGTCTCACTAATGGACTCTCAACAACATAGTCTATGTCCTGTCCCACTAATGGACTCTCAACAACATAGTCTATGTCCTGTCCCACTAATGGACTCTCAACAACATAGTCCATGTCCTGTCCCACTAATGGACTCTCAACAACATAGTCTATATGCTGTCCCACTAATGGACTCTCAACACCAGGTCAGACCTGTCCTGTCCCACTAATGGACTCTCAACAACATAGTCAATGTCCTGTCCCACTAATGGTCTCTCAACAACAAGTCAGACATGTCCTGTCCCACTAATGGACTCTCAACAACATAGTCTATGGACTGTCACAAATCAAGTCCTGTCCCACTAATGGACTCTCAACAACAGGTCAGACATGTCCTGTCCCACTAATGGACTCTCAACAACATAGTCTATGCCCTTTCTCACTAATGGACACTCAACAACAGGTCAGATATGTCCTGTCCCACTAATGGACTGTCAACAACATAGTCTATGTCCTGTCCCACTAATGGACTCTCAACAACATAGTCTATGTCCTGTCCCACTAATGGACTCTCAACAACATAGTCTATGTCCTGTCCCACTAATGGACTCTCAACAACATAGTCTATGTCCTGTCTCACTAATGGACTCTCAACCACATAGTCTACCTCCTGTCCCACTAATGGACTCTCAACAACATAGTCTATGTCCTGTCCCACTAATGGACTCTCAACAACATAGTCTATGTCCTGTCCCACTAATGGACTCTCAACAACATAGTCTATATGCTGTCCCACTAATGGACTCTCAACACCAGGTCAGACATGTCCTGTCCCACTAATGGACTCTCAACAACATAGTCAATGTCCTGTCCCACTAATGGACTCTCAACAACAGGTCAGACATGTCCTGTCCCACTAATGGACTCTCAACAACATAGTCTATGTCCTGTCTCACTAATGGACTCTCAACAACAGGTCAGACATGTCCTGTCCCACTAATGGACTCTCAACAACATAGTCTATGTCCTGTCCCACTAATGGACTCTCAACAACATAGTCTATGTCCTGTCCAACTAATGGACTCTCAACAACATAGTCTATGTCCTGTCTCACTAATGGACTCTCAACAACATAGTCTATGTCCTGTCCCACTAATGGACTCTCAACAACAGGTCAGACATGTCCTGTCTCACTAATGGACTCTCAACAACATAGTCTATGTCCTGTCTCACTAATGGACTCTCAACAACATAGTCTATGTCCTGTCTCACTAATGGACTCTCAACAACAGGTCAGACATGTCCTGTCCCACTAATGGACTCTCAACAACATAGTCTATGTCCTGTCCCACTAATGGACTCTCAACAATAGGTCACACATGTCCTGTCCCACTACTGGACTCTCAACAACATAGTCTATGTCCTGTCTCACTAATGGACTCTCAACAACATAGTCTGTGTCCTGTCTCACTAATGGACTCTCAACAACATAGTCTATGTCCTGTCCCACTAATGGTCTCTCAACAACATAGTCTGTCCTGTCCCACTAATGGACTCTCAACAACATAGTCTATGTCCTGTCTCACTAATGGACTGTCAACAACATAGTCTAAGTCCTGTCCCACTAATGGACTCTCAACAACAGGTCAGACATGTCCTGTCCCACTAATGGACTCTCAACAACATAGTCTATGTCCTTTCTCACTAATCGACACTCAACAACAGGTCAGACATGTCCTGTCCCACTAATGGTCTGTCAACAACATAGTCTATGTCCTGTCCCACTAATGGACTCTCAACAACATAGTCTATGTCCTGTCCCACTAATGGACTCTCAACAACATAGTCTATGTCCTGTCCCACTAATGGACTCTCAACAACATAGTCTATGTCCTGTCTCACTAATGGACTCTCAACAACATAGTCTATGTCCTGTCCCACTAATGGACTCTCAACAACATAGTCTATGTCCTGTCCCACTAATGGACTCTCAACAACATAGTCTATGTCCTGTCCCACTAATGGACTCTCAACAACATAGTCTATATGCTGTCCCACTAATGGACTCTCAACACCAGGTCAGACCTGTACTGTCCCACTAATGGACTCTCAACAACATAGTCAATGTCCTGTCCCACTAATGGTCTCTCAACAACAAGTCAGACATGTCCTGTCCCACTAATGGACTCTCAACAACATAGTCTATGTCCTGTCTCACTAATGGACTCTCAACAACAGGTCAGACATGTCCTGTCCCACTAATGGACTCTCAACAACATAGTCTATGTCCTGTCTCACTGATGGACTCTCAACAACATAGTCTATGTCCTGTCCCACTAATGTTCTCTCAACAACATAGTCTATGTCCTGTCCCACTAATGGACTCTCAACAACATAGTCTATGTCCTGTCTCACTAATGGACTCTCAACAACATAGTCTGTGTCCTGTCTCACTAATGGATTCTCAACAACATAGTCTATGTCCTGTCCCACTAATGGACTCTCAACAACATAGTCTATGTCCTGTCCCACTAATGGACTCTCAACAACATAGTCTATGTCCTTTCCCACTAATGGACTCTCAACAACATAGTCTATGTCCTGTCTCACTAATGGACTCTCAACAACATAGTCTATCTCCTGTCCCACTAATGGACTCTCAACAACATAGTCTATGTCCTGTCTCACTAATGGACTCTCAACAACATAGTCTATGTCCTGTCCCACTAATGGACTCTCAACAACAGGTCAGACATTTCCTGTCCCACTACTGGACACTCAACAACATAGTCTATGTCCTGTCTCACTAATGGACTCTCAACAACATAGTCTGTGTCCTGTCTCACTAATGGATTCTCAACAACATAGTCTATGTCCTGTCCAACTAATGGTCTCTCAACAACATAGTCTGTCCTGTCCCACTAATGGACTCTCAACAACATAGTCTATGGACTGTCAACAACATAGTCTATGTCCTGTCCCACTAATGGACTCTCAACAACAGGTCAGACATGTCCTGTCCCACTAATGGTCTGTCAACAACATAGTCTATGTCCTGTCCCACTAATGGACTCTCAACAACATAGTCTATGTCCTGTCCCACTAATGGACTCTCAACAACATAGTCTATGTCCTGTCCCACTAATGGACTCTCAACAACATAGTCTATGTCCTGTCTCACTAATGGACTCTCAACAACATAGTCTATGTCCTGTCCCACTAATGGACTCTCAACAACATAGTCAATGTCCTGTCCCACTAATGGACTCTCAACAACAGGTCAGACATGTCCTGTCCCACTAATGGACTCTCAACAACATAGTCTATGTCCTGTCTCACTAATGGACTCTCAACAACAGGTCAGACATTTCCTGTCCCACTAATGGACTCTCAACAACATAGTCTATGTCCTGTCCCACTAATGGACTCTCAACAACATAGTCTATGTCCTGTCTCACTAATGGACTGTCAACAACATAGTCTAAGTCCTGTCCCACTAATGGACTCTCAACAACAGGTCAGACATGTCCTGTCCCACTAATGGACTCTCAACAACATAGTCTATGTCCTTTCTCACTAATCGACACTCAACAACAGGTCAGACATGTCCTGTCCCACTAATGGTCTGTCAACAACATAGTCTATGTCCTGTCCCACTAATGGACTCTCAACAACATAGTCTATGTCCTGTCCCACTAATGGACTCTCAACAACATAGTCTATGTCCTGTCCCACTAATGGACTCTCAACAACATAGTCTATGTCCTGTCTCACTAATGGACTCTCAACAACATAGTCTATGTCCTGTCCCACTAATGGACTCTCAACAACATAGTCTATGTCCTGTCCCACTAATGGACTCTCAACAACATAGTCTATGTCCTGTCCCACTAATGGACTCTCAACAACATAGTCTATATGCTGTCCCACTAATGGACTCTCAACACCAGGTCAGACCTGTCCTGTCCCACTAATGGACTCTCAACAACATAGTCAATGTCCTGTCCCACTAATGGTCTCTCAACAACAAGTCAGACATGTCCTGTCCCACTAATGGACTCTCAACAACATAGTCTATGTCCTGTCTCACTAATGGACTCTCAACAACAGGTCAGACATGTCCTGTCCCACTAATGGACTCTCAACAACATAGTCTATGTCCTGTCTCACTGATGGACTCTCAACAACATAGTCTATGTCCTGTCCCACTAATGTTCTCTCAACAACATAGTCTATGTCCTGTCCCACTAATGGACTCTCAACAACATAGTCTATGTCCTGTCTCACTAATGGACTCTCAACAACATAGTCTGTGTCCTGTCTCACTAATGGATTCTCAACAACATAGTCTATGTCCTGTCCCACTAATGGACTCTCAACAACATAGTCTATGTCCTGTCCCACTAATGGACTCTCAACAACATAGTCTATGTCCTGTCCCACTAATGGACTCTCAACAACATAGTCTATGTCCTGTCTCACTAATGGACTCTCAACAACATAGTCTATCTCCTGTCCCACTAATGGACTCTCAACAACATAGTCTATGTCCTGTCTCACTAATGGACTCTCAACAACATAGTCTATGTCCTGTCCCACTAATGGACTCTCAACAACAGGTCAGACATGTCCTGTCCCACTACTGGACACTCAACAACATAGTCTATGTCCTGTCTCACTAATGGACTCTCAACAACATAGTCTGTGTCCTGTCTCACTAATGGATTCTCAACAACATAGTCTATGTCCTGTCCAACTAATGGTCTCTCAACAACATAGTCTGTCCTGTCCCACTAATGGACTCTCAACAACATAGTCTATGGACTGTCAACAACATAGTCTAAGTCCTGTCCCACTAATGGACTCTCAACAACAGGTCAGACATTTCCTGTCCCACTAATGGTCTGTCAACAACATAGTCTATGTCCTGTCCCACTAATGGACTCTCAACAACATAGTCTATGTCCTGTCCCACTAATGGACTCTCAACAACATAGTCTATGTCCTGTCCCACTAATGGACTCTCAACAACATAGTCTATGTCCTGTCTCACTAATGGACTCTCAACAACATAGTCTATGTCCTGTCCCACTAATGGACTCTCAACAACATAGTCAATGTCCTGTCCCACTAATGGACTCTCAACAACAGGTCAGACATGTCCTGTCCCACTAATGGACTCTCAACAACATAGTCTATGTCCTGTCTCACTAATGGACTCTCAACAACAGGTCAGACATTTCCTGTCCCACTAATGGACTCTCAACAACATAGTCTATGTCCTGTCCCACTAATGGACTCTCAACAACATAGTCTATGTCCTGTCCCACTAATGGACTCTCAACAACATAGTCTATGTCCTGTCTCACTAATGGACTCTCAACAACATAGTCTATGTCCTGTCCCACTAATGGACTCTCAACAACATAGTCTATGTCCTGTCCCACTAATGGACTCTCAACAACATAGTCTATGTCATGTCTCACTAATGGACTCTCAACAACATAGTCTGTGTCCTGTCTCACTAATGGATTCTCAACAACATAGTCTATGTCCTGTCCCACTAATGGTCTCTCAACAACATAGTCTGTCCTGTCCCACTAATGGACTCTCAACAACATAGTCTATGTCCTGTCTCACTAATGGACTCTCAACAACATAGTCTATGTCCTGTCTCACTAATGGACTCTCAACAACATAGTCTGTGTCCTGTCTCACTAATGGACTCTCAACAACATAGTCTATGTCCTGTCCAACTAATGGTCTCTCAACAACATAGTCTGTCCTGTCCCACTAATGGACTCTCAACAACATAGTCTATGGACTGTCAACAACATAGTCTAAGTCCTGTCCCACTAATGGACTCTCAACAACAGGTCAGACATGTCCTGTCCCACTAATGGTCTGTCAACAACATAGTCTATGTCCTGTCCCACTAATGGACTCTCAACAACATAGTCTATGTCCTGTCCCACTAATGGACTCTCAACAACATAGTCTATGTCCTGTCCCACTAATGGACTCTCAACAACATAGTCTATGTCCTGTCTCACTAATGGACTCTCAACAACATAGTCTATGTCCGGTCCCTCTAATGGACTCTCAACAACATAGTCAATGTCCTGTCCCACTAATGGACTCTCAACAACAGGTCAGACATGTCCTGTCCCACTAATGGACTCTCAACAACATAGTCTATGTCCTGTCTCACTAATGGACTCTCAACAACAGGTCAGACATGTCCTGTCCCACTAATGGACACTCAACAACATAGTCTATGTCCTGTCCCACTAATGGACTCTCAACAACATAGTCTATGTCCTGTCCCACTAATGGACTCTCAACAACATAGTCTATGTCCTGTCTCACTAATGGACTCTCAACAACATAGTCTATGTCCTGTCCCACTAATGGACTCTCAACAACAGGTCAGACATGTCCTGTCTCACTAATGGACTCTCAACAACATAGTCTATGTCCTGTCTCACTAATGGACTCTCAACAACATAGTCTATGTCCTGTCTCACTAATGGACTCTCAACAACATAGTCAATGTCCTGTCCTACTAATGGACTCTCAACAACAGGTCAGACATGTCCTGTCCCACTAATGGACTCTCAACAACATAGTCTATGTCCTGTCTCACTAATGGACTCTCAACAACAGGTCAGACATGTCCTGTCCCACTAATGGACTCTCAACAACATAGTCTATGTCCTGTCCCACTAATGGACTCTCAACAACAGGTCAGACATGTCCTGTCCCACTACTGGACTCTCAACAACATAGTCTATGTCCTGTCTCACTAATGGACTCTCAACAACATAGTCTGTGTCCTGTCTCTCTAATGGATTCTCAACAACATAGTCTATGTCCTGTCCCACTAATGGTCTCTCAACAACATAGTCTGTCCTGTCCCACTAATGGACTCTCAACATCATAGTCTATGGACTGTCAACAACATAGTCTAAGTCCTGTCCCACTAATGGACTCTCAACAACAGGTCAGACATGTCCTGTCCCACTAATGGTCTGTCAACAACATAGTCTATGTCCTGTCCCACTAATGGACTCTCAACAACATAGTCTATGTCCTGTCCCACTAATGGACTCTCAACAACATAGTCTATGTCCTGTCCCACTAATGGAGTCTCAACAACATAGTCTATGTCCTGTCTCACTAATGGAATCTCAACAACATAGTCTATGTCCTGTCCCACTAATGGACTCTCAACAACATAGTCTATGTCCTGTCCCACTAATGGACTCTCAACAACATAGTCTATGTCCTGTCCCACTAATGGACTCTCAACAACATAGTCTATATGCTGTCGCACTAATGGACTCTCAACACCAGGTCAGACGTGTCCTGTCCCACTAATGGACTCTCAACAACATAGTCAATGTCCTGTCCCACTAATGGTCTCTCAACAGCAAGTCAGACATGTCCTGTCCCACTAATGGACTCTCAACAACATAGTCTATGTCCTGTCCCACTAATGGACTCTCAAACAACAGGTCAGACATGTCCTGTCCCACTAATGGACTCTCAACAACATAGTCTATGTCCTGTCCCACTAATGGACTCTCAACAACAGGTCAGACATGTCCTGTCCCACTAATGGACTCTCAACAACATAGTCTATGTCCTGTCTCACTGATGGACTCTCAACAACATAGTCTGTGTCCTGTCTCACTAATGGACTCTCAACAACATAGTCTATGTCCTGTCCCACTAATGGACTCTCAACAACATAGTCTATGTCCTGTCCCACTAATGGACTCTCAACAACATAGTCTATGTCCTGTCTCACTAATGGACTCTCAACAACATAGTCTGTGTCCTGTCTCACTAATGGACTCTCAACAACATAGTCTATGTCCTGTCCCACTAATGGACTCTCAACAACAGGTCAGACATGTCCTGTCCCACTAATGGACTCTCAACAACATAGTCTATGTCCTGTCCCACTAATGGACTCTCAACAACATAGTCTATGTCCTGTCCCACTAATCGACTCTCAACAACATAGTCTATGTCCTGTCCCACTAATGGACTCTCAACACCAGGTCAGACATGTCCTGTCCCACTAATGGACTCTCAACAACATAGTCTGTCCTGTCCCACTAATGGACTCTCAACAACATAGTCTATGTCCTGTCTCACTAATGGACTCTCAACAACATAGTCTATGTCCTGTCTCACTAATGGACTCTCAACAACAGGTCAGACATGTCCTGTCCCACTAATGGACTCTCAACAACATAGTCTATGTCCTGTCCCACTAACGGACTCTCAACAACATAGTCTATGTCCTGTCTCACTAATGGACTCTCAACAACATAGTCTCTGTCCTGTCCCACTAATGGACTCTCAACAACAGGTCAGACATGTCCTGTCTCACTAATGGACTCTCAACAACATAGTCTATGTCCTGTCTCACTAATGGACTCTCAACAACATAGTCTATGTCCTGTCTCACTAATGGACTCTCAACAACATATTCAATGTCCTGTCCTACTAATGGACTCTCAACAACAGGTCAGACATGTCCTGTCCCACTAATGGACTCTCAACAACATAGTCTATGTCCTGTCTCACTAATGGACTCTCAACAACAGGTCAGACATGTCCTGTCCCACTAATGGACTCTCAACAACATAGTCTATGTCCTGTCCCACTAATGGACTCTCAACAACAGGTCAGACATGTCCTGTCCCACTAATGGACTCTCAACAACATAGTCTATGCCCTGTCTCACTGATGGACTCTCAACAACATAGTCTGTGTCCTGTCTCACTAATGGATTCTCAACAAGATAGTCTATGTCCTGTCCCACTAATGGTCTCTCAACAACATAGTCTATGTTCTGTCCCACTAATGGACTCTCAACAACATAGTCTATGTCCTGTCTCACTAATGGACTCTCAACAACATAGTCTGTGTCCTGTCTCACTAATGGACTCTCAACAACATAGTCTATGTCCTGTCCCACTAATGGACTCTCAACAACAGGTCAGACATGTCCTGTCCCACTAATGGACTCTCAACAACATAGTCAATGTCCTGTCCCACTAATGGACTCTCAACAACAGGTCAGACATGTCCTGTCCCACTAATGGACTCTCAACAACATAGTCTATGTCCTGTCTCACTAATGGACTCTCAACAACAGGTCAGACATGTCCTGTCCCACTAATGGACTCTCAACAACAGGTCAGACATGTCCTGTCTCACTAATGGACTCTCAACAACATAGTCTATGTCCTGTCTCACTAATGGACTCTCAACAACATAGTCTATGTCCTGTCTCACTAATGGACTCTCAACAACATATTCAATGTCCTGTCCTACTAATGGACTCTCAACAACAGGTCAGACATGTCCTGTCCCACTAATGGACTCTCAACAACATAGTCTATGTCCTGTCTCACTAATGGACTCTCAACAACAGGTCAGACATGTCCTGTCCCACTAATGGACTCTCAACAACATAGTCTATGTCCTGTCCCACTAATGGACTCTCAACAACAGGTCAGACATGTCATGTCCCACTAATGGACTCTCAACAACATAGTCTATGTCCTGTCTCACTGATGGACTCTCAACAACATAGTCTGTGTCCTGTCTCACTAATGGATTCTCAACAAGATAGTCTATGTCCTGTCCCACTAATGGTCTCTCAACAACATAGTCTATGTTCTGTCCCAATAATGGACTCTCAACAACATAGTCTATGTCCTGTCTCACTAATGGACTCTCAACAACATAGTCTGTGTCCTGTCTCACTAATGGACTCTCAACAACATAGTCTATGTCCTGTCCCACTAATGGACTCTCAACAACAGGTCAGACATGTCCTGTCCCACTAATGGACTCTCAACAACATAGTCTATGTCCTTTCTCACTAATGGACACTCAACAACAGGTCAGACATGTCCTGTCCCACTAATGGACTGTCAACAACATAGTTTATGTCCTGTCCCACTAATGGACTCTCAACAACATAGTCTACGTCCTGTCCCACTAATGGACTCTCAACAACATAGTCTATGTCCAGTCCCACTAATGGACTCTCAACAACATAGTCTATGTCCTGTCTCACTAATGGACTCTCAACAACATAGTCTATGTCCTGTCCCACTAATGGACTCTCAACAACATAGTCTATGTCCTGTCCCACTAATGGACTCTCAACAACATAGTCTATGTCCTGTCCCACTAATGGACTCTCAACAACATAGTCTATATGCTGTCCCACTAATGGACTCTCAACACCAGGTCAGACATGTCCTGTCCCACTAATGGACTCTCAACAACATAGTCTATGTCCTGTCCCACTAATGGACTCTCAACAACAGGTCAGACCCGTCCTGTCCCACTAATGGACTCTCAACAACATAGTCTATGTCCTGTCTCACTAATGGACTCTCAACAACAGGTCAGACATGTCCTGTCCCACTAATGGACTCTCAACAACATAGTCTATGTCCTGTCCCACTAATGGTCTCTCAACAACATAGTCTATGTTCTGTCCCACTAATGGACTCTCAACAACATAGTCTATGTCCTGTCTCACTAATGGACTCTCAACAACATAGTCTGTGTCCTGTCTCACTAATGGACTCTCAACAACATAGTCTATGTCCTGTCCCACTAATGGACTCTCAACAACAGGTCAGACATGTCCTGTCCCACTAATGGACTCTCAACAACATAGTCAATGTCCTGTCCCACTAATGGACTCTCAACAACAGGTCAGACATGTCCTGTCCCACTAATGGACTCTCAACAACATAGTCTATGTCCTGTCTCACTAATGGACTCTCAACAACAGGTCAGACATGTCCTGTCCCACTAATGGACTCTCAACAACAGGTCAGACATGTCCTGTCTCACTAATGGACTCTCAACAACATAGTCTATGTCCTGTCTCACTAATGGACTCTCAACAACATAGTCTATGTCCTGTCTCACTAATGGACTCTCAACAACATATTCAATGTCCTGTCCTACTAATGGACTCTCAACAACAGGTCAGACATGTCCTGTCCCACTAATGGACTCTCAACAACATAGTCTATGTCCTGTCTCACTAATGGACTCTCAACAACAGGTCAGACATGTCCTGTCCCACTAATGGACTCTCAACAACATAGTCTATGTCCTGTCCCACTAATGGACTCTCAACAACAGGTCAGACATGTCCTGTCCCACTAATGGACTCTCAACAACATAGTCTATGTCCTGTCTCACTGATGGACTCTCAACAACATAGTCTGTGTCCTGTCTCACTAATGGATTCTCAACAAGATAGTCTATGTCCTGTCCCACTAATGGTCTCTCAACAACATAGTCTATGTTCTGTCCCACTAATGGACTCTCAACAACATAGTCTATGTCCTGTCTCACTAATGGACTCTCAACAACATAGTCTGTGTCCTGTCTCACTAATGGACTCTCAACAACATAGTCTATGTCCTGTCCCACTAATGGACTCTCAACAACAGGTCAGACATGTCCTGTCCCACTAATGGACTCTCAACAACATAGTCTATGTCCTTTCTCACTAATGGACACTCAACAACAGGTCAGACATGTCCTGTCCCACTAATGGACTGTCAACAACATAGTTTATGTCCTGTCCCACTAATGGACTCTCAACAACATAGTCTCACGTCCTGTCCCACTAATGGACTCTCAACAACATAGTCTATGTCCAGTCCCACTAATGGACTCTCAACAACATAGTCTATGTCCTGTCTCACTAATGGACTCTCAACAACATAGTCTATGTCCTGTCCCACTAATGGACTCTCAACAACATAGTCTATGTCCTGTCCCACTAATGGACTCTCAACAACATAGTCTATGTCCTGTCCCACTAATGGACTCTCAACAACATAGTCTATATGCTGTCCCACTAATGGACTCTCAACACCAGGTCAGACATGTCCTGTCCCACTAATGGACTCTCAACAACATAGTCTATGTCCTGTCCCACTAATGGACTCTCAACAACAGGTCAGACATGTCCTGTCCCACTAATGGACTCTCAACAACATAGTCTATGTCCTGTCTCACTAATGGACTCTCAACAACAGGTCAGACATGTCCTGTCCCACTAATGGACTCTCAACAACATAGTCTATGTCCTGTCTCACTAATGGACTCTCAACAACATAGTCTATGTCCTGTCCCACTAATGGACTCTCAACAACAGGTCAGACATGTCCTGTCTCACTAATGGACTCTCAACAACATAGTCTATGTCCTGTCTCACTAATGGACTCTCAACAACATAGTCTATGTCCTGTCTCACTAATGGACTCTCAACAACATAGTCAATGTCCTGTCCTACTAATGGACTCTCAACAACAGGTCAGACATGTCCTGTCCCACTAATGGACTCTCAACAACATAGTCTATGTCCTGTCTCACTAATGGACTCTCAACAACAGGTCAGATATGTCCTGTCCCACTAATGAACTCTCAACAACATAGTCTATGTCCTGTCCCACTAATGGACTCTCAACAACAGGTCAGACATGTCCTGTCCCACTACTGGACTCTCAACAACATAGTCTATGTCCTGTCTCACTAATGGACTCTCAACAACATAGTCTGTGTCCTGTCTCACTAATGGATTCTCAACAACATAGTCTATGTCCTGTCCCACTAATGGTCTCTCAACAACATAGTCTATGTTCTGTCCCACTAATGGACTCTCAACAACAGGTCAGACATGTCCTGTCCCACTAATGGACTCTCAACAACATAGTCTATGTCCTTTCTCACTAATGGACACTCAACAACAGGTCAGACATGTCCTGTCCCACTAATGGACTGTCAACAACATAGTTTATGTCCTGTCCCACTAATGGACTCTCAACAACATAGTCTACGTCCTGTCCCACTAATGGACTCTCAACAACATAGTCTATGTCCAGTCCCACTAATGGACTCTCAACAACATAGTCTATGTCCTGTCTCACTAATGGACTCTCAACAACATAGTCTATGTCCTGTCCCACTAATGGACTCTCAACAACATAGTCTATGTCCTGTCCCACTAATGGACTCTCAACAACATAGTCTATGTCCTGTCCCACTAATGGACTCTCAACAACATAGTCTATATGCTGTCCCACTAATGGACTCTCAACACCAGGTCAGACATGTCCTGTCCCACTAATGGACTCTCAACAACATAGTCAATGTCCTGTCCCACTAATGGACTCTCAACAACAGGTCAGACATGTCCTGTCCCACTAATGGACTCTCAACAACATAGTCTATGTCCTGTCTCACTAATGGACTCTCAACAACAGGTCAGACATGTCCTGTCCCACTAATGGACTCTCAACAACATAGTCTATGTCCTGTCCCACTAATGGACTCTCAACAACATAGTCTATGTCCTGTCTCACTAATGGACTCTCAACAAAATAGTCTATGTCCTGTCCCACTAATGGACTCTCAACAACAGGTCAGACATGTCCTGTCTCACTAATGGACTCTCAACAACAGGTCAGACATGTCCTGTCCCACTAATGGACTCTCAACAACATAGTCTATGTCCTGTCCCACTAATGGACTCTCAACAACAGGTCAGACATGTCCTGTCCCACTACTGGACTCTCAACAACATAGTCTATGTCCTGTCTCACTAATGGACTCTCAACAACATAGTCTGTGTCCTGTCTCTCTAATGGATTCTCAACAACATAGTCTATGTCCTGTCCCACTAATGGTCTCTCAACAACATAGTCTGTCCTGTCCCACTAATGGACTCTCAACATCATAGTCTATGGACTGTCAACAACATAGTCTAAGTCCTGTCCCACTAATGGACTCTCAACAACAGGTCAGACATGTCCTGTCCCACTAATGGTCTCTCAACAACATAGTCTATGTCCTGTCCCACTAATGGACTCTCAACAACATAGTCTATGTCCTGTCCCACTAATGGACTCTCAACAACATAGTCTATGTCCTGTCCCACTAATGGACTCTCAACAACATAGTCTATGTCCTGTCTCACTAATGGAATCTCAACAACATAGTCTATGTCCTGTCCCACTAATGGACTCTCAACAACATAGTCTATGTCCTGTCCCACTAATGGACTCTCAACAACATAGTCTATGTCCTGTCCCACTAATGGACTCTCAACAACATAGTCTATATGCTGTCGCACTAATGGACTCTCAACACCAGGTCAGACGTGTCCTGTCCCACTAATGGACTCTCAACAACATAGTCAATGTCCTGTCCCACTAATGGTCTCTCAACAACAAGTCAGACATGTCCTGTCCCACTAATGGACTCTCAACAACATAGTCTATGTCCTGTCTCACTAATGGACTCTAAACAACAGGTCAGACATGTCCTGTCCCACTAATGGACTCTCAACAACATAGTCTATGTCCTGTCCCACTAATGGACTCTCAAAAACAGGTCAGACATGTCCTGTCCCACTAATGGACTCTCAACAACATAGTCTATGTCCTGTCTCACTGATGGACTCTCAACAACATAGTCTGTGTCCTGTCTCACTAATGGATTCTCAACAACATAGTCTATGTCCTGTCCCACCAATGGTCTCTCAACAACATAGTCTATGTCCTGTCCCACTAATGGACTCTCAACAACATAGTCTATGTCCTGTCTCACTAATGGACTCTCAACAACATAGTCTGTGTCCTGTCTCACTAATGGATTCTCAACAACATAGTCTATGTCCTGTCCCACTAATGGTCTCTCAACAACAGGTCAGACATGTCCTGTCCCACTAATGGACTCTCAACAACATAGTCTATGTCCTGTCCCAGTAATGGACTCTCAACAACATAGTCTATGTCCTGTCTCACTAATCGACTCTCAACAACATAGTCTATACGCTGTCCCACTAATGGACTCTCAACACCAGGTCAGACATGTCCTGTCCCACTAATGGTCTCTCAACAACATAGTCTGTCCTGTCCCACTAATGGACTCTCAACAACATAGTCTATGTCCTGTCTCACTAATGGACTCTCAACAACATAGTCTATGTCCTGTCTCACTAATGGACTCTCAACAACAGGTCAGACATGTCCTGTCCCACTAATGGACTCTCAACAACATAGTCTATGTCCTGTCCCACTAATGGACTCTCAACAACATAGTCTATGTCCTGTCTCACTAATGGACTCTCAACAACATAGTCTCTGTCCTGTCCCACTAATGGACTCTCAACAACAGGTCAGACATGTCCTGTCTCACTAATGGACTCTCAACAACATAGTCTATGTCCTGTCTCACTAATGGACTCTCAACAACATAGTCTATGTCCTGTCTCACTAATGGACTCTCAACAACATAGTCAATGTCCTGTCCTACTAATGGACTCTCAACAACAGGTCAGACATGTCCTGTCCCACTAATGGACTCTCAACAACATAGTCTATGTCCTGTCTCACTAATGGACTCTCAACAACAGGTCAGACATGTCCTGTCCCACTAATGGACTCTCAACAACATAGTCTATGTCCTGTCCCACTAATGGACTCTCAACAACAGGTCAGACATGTCCTGTCCCACTAATGGACTCTCAACAACATAGTCTATGTCCTGTCTCACTAATGGACTCTCAACAACATAGTCTGTGTCCTGTCTCACTAATGGACTCTCAACAAGATAGTCTATGTCCTGTCCCACTAATGGTCTCTCAACAACATAGTCTATGTCCTGTCCCACTAATGGACTCTCAACAACATAGTCTATGTCCTGTCTCACTAATGGACTCTCAACAACATAGTCTGTGTCCTGTCTCACTAATGGACTCTCAACAACATAGTCTATGTCCTGTCCCACTAATGGACTCTCAACAACAGGTCAGACATGTCCTGTCCCACTAATGGACTCTCAACAACATAGTCAATGTCCTGTCCCACTAATGGACTCTCAACAACAGGTCAGACATGTCCTGTCCCACTAATGGACTCTCAACAACATAGTCTATGTCCTGTCTCACTAATGGACTCTCAACAACAGGTCAGACATGTCCTGTCCCACTAATGGACTCTCAACAACAGGTCAGACATGTCCTGTCTCACTAATGGACTCTCAACAACATAGTCTATGTCCTGTCTCACTAATGGACTCTCAACAACATAGTCTATGTCCTGTCTCACTAATGGACTCTCAACAACATATTCAATGTCCTGTCCTACTAATGGACTCTCAACAACAGGTCAGACATGTCCTGTCCCACTAATGGACTCTCAACAACATAGTCTAGTCCTGTCTCACTAATGGACTCTCAACAACAGGTCAGACATGTCCTGTCCCACTAATGGACTCTCAACAACATAGTCTATGTCCTGTCCCACTAATGGACTCTCAACAACAGGTCAGACATGTCCTGTCCCACTAATGGACTCTCAACAACATAGTCTATGTCCTGTCTCACTGATGGACTCTCAACAACATAGTCTGTGTCCTGTCCCACTAATGGATTCTCAACAAGATAGTCTATGTCCTGTCCCACTAATGGTCTCTCAACAACATAGTCTATGTTCTGTCCCACTAATGGACTCTCAACAACATAGTCTATGTCCTGTCTCACTAATGGACTCTCAACAACATAGTCTGTGTCCGTCTCACTAATGGACTCTCAACAACATAGTCTATGTCCTGTCCCACTAATGGACTCTCAACAACAGGTCAGACATGTCCTGTCCCACTAATGGACTCTCAACAACATAGTCTGTGTCCTTTCTCACTAATGGACACTCAACAACAGGTCAGACATGTCCTGTCCCACTAATGGACTGTCAACAACATAGTTTATGTCCTGTCCCACTAATGGACTCTCAACAACATAGTCTATGTCCTGTCCCACTAATGGACTCTCAACAACATAGTCTATGTCCAGTCCCACTAATGGACTCTCAACAACATAGTCTATGTCCTGTCTCACTAATGGACTCTCAACAACATAGTCTATGTCCTGTCCCACTAATGGACTCTCAACAACATAGTCTATGTCCTGTCCCACTAATGGACTCTCAACAACATAGTCTATGTCCTGTCCCACTAATGGACTCTCAACAACATAGTCTATATGCTGTCCCACTAATGGACTCTCAACACCAGGTCAGACATGTCCTGTCCCACTAATGGACTCTCAACAACATAGTCTATGTCCTGTCCCACTAATGGACTCTCAACAACAGGTCAGACATGTCCTGTCCCACTAATGGACTCTCAACAACATAGTCTGTGTCCTGTCTCACTAATGGACTCTCAACAACAGGTCAGACATGTCCTGTCCCACTAATGGACTCTCAACAACATAGTCTATGTCCTGTCTCACTAATGGACTCTCAACAACATAGTCTATGTCCTGTCCCACTAATGGACTCTCAACAACAGGTCAGACATGTCCTGTCTCACTAATGGACTCTCAACAACATAGTCTATGTCCTGTCTCACTAATGGACTCTCAACAACATAGTCTATGTCCTGTCTCACTAATGGACTCTCAACAACATAGTCTATGTCCTGTCCTACTAATGGACTCTCAACAACAGGTCAGCTGTCCTGTCCCACTAATGGACTCTCAACAACATAGTCTATGTCCTGTCTCACTAATGGACTCTCAACAACAGGTCAGACATGTCCTGTCCCACTAATGGACTCTCAACAACATAGTCTATGTCCTGTCCCACTAATGGACTCTCAACAACAGGTCAGACATGTCCTGTCCCACTACTGGACTCTCAACAACATAGTCTATGTCCTGTCTCACTAATGGACTCTCAACAACATAGTCTGTGTCCTGTCTCACTAATGGATTCTCAACAACATAGTCTATGTCCTGTCCCACTAATGGTCTCTCAACAACATAGTCTAGTTCTGTCCCACTAATGGACTCTCAACAACATAGTCTATGTCCTGTCTCACTAATGGACTCTCAACAACATAGTCTATGTCCTGTCCCACTAATGGACTCTCAACAACATAGTCTATGTCCTGTCCCACTAATGGACTCTCAACAACAGGTCGACATGTCCTGTCCCACTAATGGACTCTCAACAACATAGTCTATGTCCTTTCTCACTAATGGACACTCAACAACAGGTCAGACATGTCCTGTCCCACTAATGGACTGTCAACAACATAGTCTATGTCCTGTCCCACTAATGGACTCTCAACAACATAGTCTATGTCCTGTCCCACTAATGGACTCTCAACAACATAGTCTATGTCCTGTCCCACTAATGGACTCTCAACAACATAGTCTATGTCCTGTCTCACTAATGGACTCTCAACAACATAGTTCTATGTCCTGTCCCACTAATGGACTCTCAACAACATAGTCTATGTCCTGTCCCACTAATGGACTCTCAACAACATAGTCTATGTCCTGTCCCACTAATGGACTCCTCAACAACATAGTCTATAGCTGTCCCACTAATGGACTCTCAACACCAGGTCAGACATGTCCTGTCCCACTAATGGACTCTCAACAACATAGTCAATGTCCTGTCCCACTAATGGACTCTCAACAACAGGTCAGACATGTCCTGTCCCACTAATGGACTCTCAACAACATAGTCTATGTCCTGTCTCACTAATGGACTCTCAACAACAGGTCAGACATGTCCTGTCCCACTAATGGACTCTCAACAACATAGTCTATGTCCTGTCCCACTAATGGACTCTCAACAACATAGTCTATGTCCTGTCTCACTAATGGACTCTCAACAAAATAGTCTATGTCCTGTCCCACTAATGGACTCTCAACAACAGGTCAGACATGTCCTGTCTCACTAATGGACTCTCAACAACATAGTCTATGTCCTGTCTCACTAATGGACTCTCAACAACATAGTCTATGTCCTGTCCCACTAATGGACTCTCAACAACATAGTCAATGTCCTGTCCTACTAATGGACTCTCAACAACAGGTCAGTCATGTCCTGTCCCACTAATGGAGTCTCAACAACATAGTCTATGTCCTGTCTCACTAATGGACTCTCAACAACAGGTCAGACATGTCCTGTCCCACTAATGGACTCTCAACAACATAGTCTATGTCCTGTCCCACTAATGGACTCTCAACAACAGGTCAGACATGTCCTGTCCCACTACTGGACTCTCAACAACATAGTCTATGTCCTGTCTCACTAATGGACTCTCAACAACATAGTCTGTGTCCTGTCTCACTAATGGATTCTCAACAACATAGTCTATGTCCTGTCCCACTAATGGTCTCTCAACAACATAGTCTGTCCTGTCCCACTAATGGACTCTCAACAACATAGTCTATGGACTGTCAACAACATAGTCTAAGTCCTGTCCCACTAATGGACTCTCAACAACAGGTCAGACATGTCCTGTCCCACTAATGGTCTGTCAACAACATTGTCTATGTCCTGTCCCACTAATGGACTCTCAACAACATAGTCTCTGTCCTGTCCCACTAATGGACTCTCAACAACATAGTCTATGTCCTGTCCCACTAATGGACTCTCAACAACATAGTCTATGTCCTGTCTCACTAATGGACTCTCAACAACATAGTCTGTGTCCTGTCCCACTAATGGACTCTCAACAACATAGTCTATGTCCTGTCCCACTAATGGACTCTCAACAACATAGTCTGTGTCCTGTCCCACTAATGGACTCTCAACAACATAGTCTATGTGCTGTCCCACTAATGGACTCTCAACACCAGGTCAGACATGTCCTGTCTCACTAATGGACTCTCAACAACATAGTCAATGTCCTGTCCCACTAATGGACTCTCAACAACAAGTCAGACATGTCCTGTCCCACTAATGGACTCTCAACAACATAGTCTGTCCTGTCCCACTAATGGACTCTCAACAACATAGTCTATGTCCTGTCTCACTAATGGACTCTCAACAACATAGTCTATGTCCTGTCCCACTAATGGACTCTCAACAACAGGTCAGACATGTCCTGTCCCACTAATGGACTCTCAACAACATAGTCTATGTCCTGTCTCACTAATGGACTCTCAACAACATAGTCTATGTCCTGTCCCACTAATGGACTCTCAACAACATAGTTCATTATGTCCTGTCCCACTAATGGACTCTCAACAACAGGTCAGACATGTCCTGTCCCACTAATGGACTCTCAACAACATAGTCTATGTCCTGTCCACTAATGGACTCTCAACAACAGGTAGACATGTCCTGTCCCACTAATGGACTCTCAACAACATAGTCTGTGTCCTGTCCCACTAATGGACTCTCAACAACAGGTCAGACATGTCCTGTCCCACTAATGGACTCTCAACAACATAGTCTATGTCCTGTCCCACTGATGGACTCTCAACAACATAGTCTGTGTCCTGTCCCACTAATGGATTCTCAACAAGATAGTCTATGTCCTGTCCCACTAATGGGACTCTCAACAACATAGTCTATGTTCTGTCCCACTAATGGACTCTCAACAACATAGTCTATGTCCTGTCTCACTAATGGACTCTCAACAACATAGTCTGTGTCCTGTCCCACTAATGGACTCTCAACAACATAGTCTGATGTCCTGTCCCACTAATGGACTCTCAACAACAGGTCAGACATGTCCTGTCCCACTAATGGACTCTCAACAACATAGTCTGTGTCCTTTCTCACTAATGGACTCTCAACAACAGGTCAGACATGTCCTGTCCCACTAATGGACTGTCAACAACATAGTTTATGTCCTGTCCCACTAATGGACTCTCAACAACATAGTCTCGTCCTGTCCCACTAATGGACTCTCAACAACATAGTCTATGTCCTGTCCCACTAATGGACTCTCAACAACATAGTCTATGTCCTGTCTCACTAATGGACTCTCAACAACATAGTCTATGTCCTGTCCCACTAATGGACTCTCAACAACATAGTCTCATGTCCTGTCCCACTAATGGACTCTCAACAACATAGTCTATGTCCTGTCCCACTAATGGACTCTCAACAACATAGTCTATATCTGTCCCACTAATGGACTCTCAACACCGGTCAGACATGTCCTGTCCCACTAATGGACTCTCAACAACATAGTCTATGTCCTGTCCCACTAATGGACTCTCAACAACAGGTCAGACATGTCCTGTCCCACTAATGGACTCTCAACAACATAGTCTGTGTCCTGTCTCACTAATGGACTCTCAACAACAGGTCAGACATGTCCTGTCCCACTAATGGACTCTCAACAACATAGTTCTATGTCCTGTCCCACTAATGGACTCTCAACAACATAGTCTATGTCCTGTCCCACTAATGGTCTCTCAACAACATAGTCTATGTCCTGTCTCACTAATGGACTCTCAACAACATAGTCTATGTCCTGTCCCACTAATGGACTCTCAACAACAGGTCAGAATGTCCTGTCTCACTAATGGACTCTCAACAACATAGTCTATGTCCTGTCTCACTAATGGACTCTCAACAACATAGTCTATGTCCTGTCTCACTAATGGACTCTCAACAACATAGTCTAATGTCCTGTCCCACTAATGGACTCTCAACAACAGGTCAGACATGTCCTGTCCCACTAATGGACTCTCAACAACATAGTCTGTGTCCTGTCTCACTAATGGACTCTCAACAACAGGTCAGACATGTCCTGTCCCACTAATGGACTCTCAACAACATAGTCTATGTCCTGTCCCACTAATGGACTCTCAACAACAGGTCAGTCATGTCCCTGTCCCACTACTGGACTCTCAACAACATAGTCTATGTCCTGTCTCACTATTGGACTCTCAACAACATAGTCTGTGTCCTGTCTCACTAATGGACTCTCAACAACATAGTCTGACATGTCCTGTCCCACTAATGGTCTCTCAACAACATAGTCCATGTCCTGTCCCACTAATGGACTCTCAACAACATAGTCTATGTCCTGTCCCACTAATGGACTCTCAACAACATAGTCTGATGTCCTGTCCCACTAATGGACTCTCAACAACATAGTCTGTCCTGTCCCACTAATGGACTCTCAACAACATCAGTCTATGTCCTGTCCCACTAATGGACTCTCAACAACATAGTCTACGTCCTGTCCCACTAATGGACTCTCAACAACAGTCAGTCATGTCCTGTCCCACTAATGGACTCTCAACAACATAGTCTATGTCCTGTCTCACTAATGGACTCTCAACAACAGGTCAGACATGTCCTGTCCCACTAATGGACTCTCAACAACATAGTCATGTCCCGTCCCACTAATGGACTCTCAACAACATAGTCTATGTCCTGTCCCACTAATGGACTCTCAACAACATAGTCCATGTCCTGTCTCACCAATGGACTCTCAACACCATAGTCTCATGTCCTGTCCCACTAATGGACTCTCAACAACAGGTCAGACATGTCCTGTCCCACTAATGGACTCTCAACAACATAGTCTAGTCCTGTCTCACTAATGGACTCTCAACAACAGGTCAGACTTGTTCCTGTCCCACTAATGGACTCTCAACAACATAGTCTATGTCCTGTCCCACTAATGGACTCTCAACAACGGTCAGACATGTCCTGTCCCACTAATGGACTCTCAACAACATAGTCTATGTCCTGTCTCACTAATGGACTCTCAACAACATAGTCTGTGTCCTGTCTCACTAATGGACTTCTCAACAACATAGTCTATGTCCTGTCCCACTAATGGACTCTCAACAACATAGTCATGTCCTGTCTCACTAATGGACTCTCAAACATGTCTTTATGTCCTGTCCCACTAATGGACTCTCAACAACAGGTCAGTCATGTCCTGTCCCACTAATGGACTCTCAACAACATAGTCTATGTCCTGTCCCACTAATGGACTCTCAACAACATAGTCTATGTCCTGTCCCACTAATGGACTCTCAACAACATAGTCTATGTCCTGTCTCACTAATGGACTCTCAACAACATAGTCTGCATGTCCTGTCCCACTAATGGACTCTCAACAACATAGTCTATGTCCTGTCTCACTAATGGACTCTCAACAACATAGTCTCATGTCCTGTCCCACTAATGGACTCTCAACAACAGGTAGTCTATGTCCTGTCCCACTAATGGACTCTCAACAACATAGTCTCATGTCCTGTCTCACTAATGGACTCCTCAACAACAGTCTGACATGTCCTGTCTCACTAATGGATTCTCAACAACATAGTCTATGTCCTGTCCCACTAATGGACTCTCAACAACAAGATGTCCTGTCCCACTAATGGACTCTCAACAACATAGTCTGTGTCCTGTCCCACTAATGGATTCTCAACAACATAGTCTGATGTCCTGTCTCACTAATGGACTCTCAACAACATAGTCTATGTCCTGTCCCACTAATGGACTCTCAACAACAGGTCTGCTGTCCTGTCCCACTAATGGACTCTCAACAACATAGTCTATGTCCTGTCCCACTAATGGACTCTCAACAACAGGTCAGACATGTCCTGTCCCACTAATGGACTGTCAACAACATAGTCTATGTCCTGTCCCACTAATGGACTCTCAACAACATAGTCTACATGTCCTGTCCCACTAATGGACTCTCAACAACATAGTCTCATGTCCTGTCCCACTAATGGACTCTCAACAACATAGTCAGAATGTCCTGTCTCACTAATGGACTCTCAACAACATAGTCTATGTCCTGTCCCACTAATGGACTCTCAACAACATAGTCTATGTCCTGTCCCACTAATGGACTCTCAACAACATAGTCCATGTCCTGTCCCTCTAATGGACTCTCAACAACATAGTCTATGTCCTGTCCCACTAATGGACTCTCAACAACAGGTCAGCATGTCCTGTCCCACTAATGGACTCTCAACAACATAGTCTATGTCCTGTCCCACTAATGGACTCTCAACAACATAGTCTGTGTCCTGTCTCACTAATGGACTCTCAACAACATAGTCTCATGTCCTGTCCCACTAATGGACTCTCAACAACATAGTCATGTCCTGTCCCACTAATGGACTCTCAACAACATAGTCTGATGTCCTGTCCCACTAATGGACTCTCAACAACAGGTCAGACATGTCCTGTCCCACTAATGGACTCTCAACAACATAGTCTATGTCCTGTCCCACTAATGGACTCTCAACAACATAGTCTCATGTCCTGTCCCACTAATGGACTCTCAACAACATAGTCTCATGTCCTGTCCCACTAATGGACTCTCAACAACATAGTCTATGTCCTGTCCACTAATGGACTCTCAACAACATAGTCTATGTCCTGTCCCACTAATGGACTCTCAACAACATAGTCTATGTCCTGTCCCACTAATGGACTCTCAACAACATAGTTCATGTCCTGTCTCACTAATGGACTCTCAACAACATAGTCTATGTCCTGTCCCACTAATGGACTCTCAACACCAGGTCAGACATGTCCTGTCCCACTAATGGACTCTCAACAACATAGTCAATGTCCTGTCCCACTAATGGACTCTCAACAACAGGTCAGACATGTCCTGTCCCACTAATGGACTCTCAACAACATAGTCTATGTCCTGTCTCACTAATGGACTCTCAACAACAGGTCAGACATGTCCTGTCCCACTAATGGACTCTCAACAACATAGTCTATGTCCTGTCCCACTAATGGACTCTCAACAACATAGTCTATGTCCTGTCCCACTAATGGACTCTCAACAACATAGTCTATGTCCTGTCTCACTAATGGACTCTCAACAACATAGTCTGTGTCCTGTCCCACTAATGGACTCTCAACAACAGGTCAGACATGTCCTGTCCCACTAATGGACTCCCTCAACAACATAGTCTATGTCCTGTCCCACTAATGGACTCTCAACAACATAGTCTATGTCCTGTCCCACTAATGGACTCTCAACAACATAGTCAATGTCCTGTCCCACTAATGGACTCTCAACAACAGGTCAGACATGTCCTGTCTCACTAATGGACTCTCAACAACATAGTCTATGTCCTGTCTCACTAATGGACTCTCAACAACAGGTCAGACATGTCCTGTCCCACTAATGGACTCTCAACAACATGTCTCATGTCCTGTCCCACTAATGGACTCTCAACAACAGGTCAGACATGTCCTGTCCCACTAATGGACTTCTCAACAACATAGTCTATGTCCTGTCTCACTAATGGACTCTCAACAACATAGTCTGTGTCCTGTCTCACTAATGGATTCTCAACAACATAGTCTGTGTCCTGTCCCACTAGGTCTCTCAACAACATAGTTCTGTCCTGTCCACTAATGGACTCTCAACAACATAGTCTATGTCCTGTCCCACTAATGGACTCTCAACAACAGTCAGTCATGTCTGTCCCACTATGGACTCTCAACAACATAGTCTATGTCCTGTCCCACTAATGGACTCTCAACAACAGGTCAGACATGTCCTGTCCCACTAATGGACTCTCAACAACATAGTTTATGTCCTGTCCCACTAATGGACTCTCAACAACATAGTCTGTCCTGTCCCACTAATGGACTCTCAACAACATAGTCTGTCCTGTCCCACTAATGGACTCTCAACAACATAGTCTATGTCCTGTCTCACTAATGGACTCTCAACAACATAAGTCTATGTCCTGTCCCACTAATGGACTCCTCAACAACATAGTCTCAGTGTCCTGTCCCACTAATGGACTCTCAACAGCATAGTCTATGTCCTGTCCCACTAATGGACTCTCAACAACATAGTCTATCTCCTGTCCCACTAATGGACTCTCAACACCAGTCAGACATGTCCTGTCCCACTAATGGACTCTCAACAACATAGTCTATGTCCTGTCCCACTAATGGACTCTCAACAACAGGTCAGACTGTCCTGTCCCACTAATGGACTCCTCAACAACATAGTCTATGTCCTGTCTCACTAATGGACTCTCAACAACAGTAGACATGTCCTGTCCCACTAATGGACTCTCAACAACATAGTCTGTCCTGTCCCACTAATGGACTCTCAACAACATAGTCTATGTCCTGTCTCACTAATGGACTCTCAACAACATAGTCTATGTCCTGTCTCCTACATGGATTCTCAACAACATAGTCTATGTCCTGTCCCACTAATGGACTCTCAACAACAGGTCAGACTGTCCTGTCCCACTAATGGACTCTCAACAACATAGTCTACGTCTTGTCTCACTAATGGACTCTCAACAACATAGTCTATGTCCTGTCTCACTAATGGACTCTCAACAACATAGTCTATGTCCTGTCCAACTAATGGACTCTCAACAACAGGTCAGTCTGTCCTGTCCCACTAATGGACTCTCAACAACATAGTCTCATGCCTGTTCACTAATGGACTCTCAACAACAGGTCAGACATGTCCTGTCCCACTAATGGACTCTCAACAACATAGTCTGACATGTCTGTCCCACTAATGGACTCTCAACAACAGGTCTGACATGTCCTGTCCCACTACTGGACTCTCAACAACATAGTTCTATTCCTGTCCCACTAATGGACTCTCAACAACATAGTCTATGTCCTGTCCCACTAATGGACTCTCAACAACATAGTCTGTCCTGTCCCACTAACTGGTCTCTCAACAACATAGTCTCATGTCCTGTCCCACTAATGGACTCTCAACAACATAGTTGTCCTGTCCCATAATGGACTCTCAACAACATAGTCTCTGCCTGTCCCACTAATGGACTCTCAACAACATAGTCTATGTCCTGTCTCACTAATGGACTCTCAACAACAGGTCAGACATGTCCTGTCCCACTAATGGACTCTCAACAACATAGTCTGTGTCCTGTCCCACTAATGGACTCTCGACAACAGTCAGACATGTCCTGTCCCACTAATGGACTCTCAACAACATAGTCTATGTCCTGTCTCACTAATGGACTCTCAACAACAGTAGTCAGACATGTCCTGTCCCACTAATGGACTCTCAACAACAGTAGGTCTATGTCCTGTCTCACTAATGGACTCTCAACAACATAGTTCTGTCTCCTGTCCCACTAATGGACTCTCAACAACATAGTCTATGTCCTGTCTCACTAATGGACTCTCAACAACATAGTCCTGTCCTGTCCCACTAATGGACTCTCAACAACAGGTCAGACATGTCCTGTCCCACTAATGGACTCTCAACAACATAGTCTATGTCCTGTCTCACTAATGGACTCTCAACAACAGGTCAGACATGTCCTGTCCCACTAATGGACTCTCAACACAGTAGTCTATGTCCTGTCCCACTAATGGACTCTCAACAACAGGTCAGACATGTCCTGTCCCACTACTGGACTCTCAAACAACATAGTCTATGTCCTGTCTCACTAATGGACTCTCAACAACATAGTCTGTGTCCCTGTCTCACTAATGGATTCTCAACAACATAGTCTGATGTCCTGTCCCACTAATGGTCTCTCAACAACATAGTCTGTCCTGTCCCACTAATGGACTCTCAACAACATAGTCTATGGACATGTCAACAACATAGTCTAAGTCCTGTCCCACTAATGGACTCTCAACAACAGGTCAGACATGTCCTGTCCCACTAATGGTCTGTCAACAACATAGTCTATGTCCTGTCCCACTAATGGACTCTCAACAACATAGTCTAGTCCTGTCCCACTAATGGACTCTCAACAACATAGTCTCATGTCCTGTCCCACTAATGGACTCTCAACAACAGTAGTCTATGTCCTGTCTCACTAATGGACTCTCAACAACATGAGTCTATGTCTGTCCACTAATGGACTCTCAACAACATAGTCATGTCCTGTCCCACTAATGGACTCTCAACAACATAGTCTAGTCTGTCCCACTAATGGACTCTCAACAACATAGTCTATGTGCTGTCCCACTAATGGACTCTCAACACCAGGTCAGACATGTCCTGTCTCACTAATGGACTCTCAACAACATAGTCAATGTCCTGTCCCACTAATGGTCTCTCAACAACAAGTCAGACATGTCCTGTCCCACTAATGGACTCTCAACAACATAGTCTATGTCCTGTCTCACTAATGGACTCTCAACAACATGTCTGACATGTCCTGTCTCACTAATGGACTCTCAACAACATAGTCTATGTCCTGTCCCACTAATGGACTCTCAACAACAGGTCAGACATGTCCTGTCCCACTAATGGACTCTCAACAACATAGTCTATGTCCTTTCTCACTAATGGACTCTCAACAACAGGTCAGACATGTCCTGTCTCCACTAATGGACTCTCAAGCAACATAGTCTATGTCCTGTCCCACTAATGGACTCTCAACAACATAGTCTCCATGTCCTGTCCACTTGGACT
>NW_025550147.1:0-66413 GCF_905237065.1 Salmo salar | reverse complement strand
ATGTCCTGTCCACTAATGGACTCTCCACGCCAACAGGTCAGACCTGTCCTGTCCACTAATGGACTCAACAACATAGTCTATGTCCTGTCTCACTAATGGACTCTCAACAACAGGTCAGAACATTCCTGTCCACTAATGGACTCTCAACAACATAGTCTATGTCCTGTCCCACTAATGGACTCTCAACAACATAGTCTCATGTCCTGTCCCACTAATGGACTCTCAACAACAGGTCAGACATGTCCTGTCCTACTAATGGACTCTCAACAACATAGTCTTGTCCTGTCCCACTGGACTCTCAACAACATAGTCTATGTCCTGTCCCACTAATGGACTCTCAACAACATAGTCTATGTCCTGTCCCGCTAATGGACTCTCAACAACAGGTCAGACATGTCTCTGTCTCACTAATGGACTCTCAACAACATAGTCTATGTCCTGTCCCACTAATGGACTCTCAACAACGTAGTCTATGTCCTGTCCCACTAATGGACTCTCAACAACATAGTCTATGTCCTGTCCACTAATGGACTCTCAACAACATAGAGCATGTCCTGTCCCACTAATGGACTCTCAACAACATGTCTTGTCCTGTCTCACTAATGGACTCTCAACAACATGTCTGGTGTCCAGTCACACTAATGGACTCTCAACAACATAGTCTATGTCCTGTCCCACTAATGGACTCTCAACAACATAGTCTATGTCCTGTCTCACTAATGGACTCTCAACAACAGGTCAGACACGTCCTGTCCACTAATGGACTCTCAACAACATAGTCTATGTCATTTCCCACTAATGGACTTCTCAACAACATAGTCTATGTCCTGTCCCACTAATGGACTCTCAACAACAGGTCAGACATGTCCTGTCCCACTAATGGACTCTCAACAACATAGTCTATGTCCAGTCTCACTAATGGACTCTCAACAACATAGTCTATGTCCTGTCCCACTAATGGACTCTCAACAACATAGTCTATGTCCTGTCTCACTAATGGACTCTCAACAACAGGTCAGACATGTCCTGTCCCACTAATGGACTCTCAACAACATAGTCTATGTCCTGTCCCACTAATGGACTCTCAACAACATAGTCTATGTCCTGTCCCACTAATGGACTCTCAACAACATAGTCTATGTCCTGTCCCACTAATGGACTCTCAACAACATAGTCTATGTCCTGTCCTACTAATGGACTCTCAACAACAGGTCTGACATGTCCTGTCCCAATAATGGACTTTCAACAACATAGTCTATGTCCTGTCCCACTAATGGACTCTCAACAACATAGTCTATGTCCTGTCTCACTAATGGACTCTCAACACTATAGTCTATGTCCTGTCTCACTAATGGACTCTCAACAACATAGTCTATGTCCTGTCTCACTAATGGACTCTCAACAACATAGTCTATGACCTGTCCCACTAATGGACTCTCAACAACATAGACTTTGTCCTGTCCCACTAATGGACTCTCAACAACATAGTCTATGTCCTGTCTCACTAATGGACTCTCAAACACATAGTCTATGTCCTGTCCCACTAATGGACTCTCAACAACATAGTCTGTATCTTCTCCCACTAATGGACTCTCAACAACAGGTCAGACATGTCCAGTCCCACTAATGGACTCTCAACAACATAGTCTATGTCCTGTTTCACTAATGTACTCTCAACAACAGGTCAGACATGTCCTGTCCCACTAATGGACTCTCAACAACATAGTCTCTGTCCTCTCCCACTAATGGACTCTCAACAACATAGTCTATGCCCTGTCTCACTAATGGACTCTCAACAACATAGTCTATGTCCTGTCCCACTAATGGTCTCTCAACAACATTGTCTATGTCCTGTCTCACTAATGGACTCTCAACAACATAGTCTATGTCCTGTCCCACTAATGGACTCTCAACAACAGGTCAGACATGTCCTGTCCCACTAATGGACTCTCAACAACATAGTCAATGTCCTGTCTCACTAATGGACTCTCAACAACAGGTCAGACATGTCCTGTCCCACTAATGGACTCTCAACAACATAGTCTATGTTCTGTCCCGCTTATGGACTCTCAACAACAGGTCAGACATGTCCTGTCCCACTAATGGACTCTCAACAACATAGTCTATGTCCTGTCCCACTAATGGACTCTCAACAACGTAGTCTATGTCCTGTCCTACAAATGGACTCTCAACAACAGGTCAGACATGTCCTGTCCACTAATGGACTCTCAACAACATAGTCTATGTCCTGTCCCACTAATGGACTCTCAACAACATAGTATATGTCCTGTCCCACTAATGGACTCTCAACAACAGGTCAGACATGTCCTGTCTCACTAATGGACTCTCAACAACATAGTCTATGTCCAGTCACACTAATGGACTCTCAACAACATAGTCTATGTCCTGTCCCACTAATGGACTCTCAACAACATAGTCTATGTCCTGTCCCACCAATGGACTCTCAACAACATAGTATATGTCCTGTCCCACTAATGGACTCTCAACAACAGGTCAGACATGTCCTGTCTCACTAATGGACTCTCAACAACATAGTCTATGTCCAGTCACACTAATGGACTCTCAACAACATAGTCTATGTCCTGTCCCACTAATGGACTCTCAACAACATAGTCTATGTCCTGTCTCACTAATGGACTCTCAACAACAGGTCAGACACGTCCTGTCCCACTAATGGACTCTCAACAACATAGTCTATGTCATTTCCCACTAATGGACTCTCAACAACATAGTCTATGTCCTGTCCCACTAATGGACTCTCAACAACAGGTCAGACATGTCCTGTCCCACTAATGGACTCTCAACAACATAGTCTATGTCCAGTCTCACTAATGGACTCTCAACAACATAGTCTATGTCCTGTCCCACTAATGGACTCTCAACAACATAGTCTATGTCCTGTCTCACTAATGGACTCTCAACAACAGGTCAGACATGTCCTGTCCCACTAATGGACTCTCAACAACATAGTCTATGTCCTGTCCCACTAATGGACTCTCAACAACATAGTCTATGTCCTGTCCCACTAATGGACTCTCAACAACATAGTCTATGTCCTGTCCCACTAATGGACTCTCAACAACATAGTCTACGTCCTGTCCTACTAATGGACTCTCAACAACAGGTCTGACATGTCCTGTCCCAATAATGGACTTTCAACAACATAGTCTATGTCCTGTCCCACTAATGGACTCTCAACAACATAGTCTATGTCCTGTCTCACTAATGGACTCTCAACACTATAGTCTATGTCCTGTCTCACTAATGGACTCTCAACAACATAGTTCTATGTCCTGTCTCACTAATGGACTCTCAACAACATAGTCTACGACCTGTCCCACTAATGGACTCTCAACAACATAGACTTTGTCCTGTCCCACTAATGGACTCTCAACAACATAGTCTATGTCCTGTCTCACTAATGGACTCTCAAACACATAGTCTATGTCCTGTCCCACTAATGGACTCTCAACAACATAGTCTGTATCTTCTCCCACTAATGGACTCTCAACAACAGGTCAGACATGTCCAGTCCCACTAATGGACTCTCAACAACATAGTCTATGTCCTGTTTCACTAATGTACTCTCAACAACAGGTCAGACATGTCTGTCCCACTAATGGACTCTCAACAACATAGTCTCTGTCCTCTCCCACTAATGGACTCTCAACAACATAGTCTATGTCCTGTCCCACTAATGGACTCTCAACAACATAGTCTATGTCCTGTCTCACTAATGGACTCTCAACAACCTAGTCTATGTCCTGTCTCACTAATGCACTCTCAACAACATAGTCTATGTCCTGTCCCACTAATGGACTCTCAACAACATAGTCTATGTCCTGTCTCACTAATGGACTCTCAACAACAGGTCAGACATGTCCTGTCCCACTAATGGACTCTCAACAACATAGTCTATGCCCTGTCTCACTAATGGACTCTCAACAACAGGTAGTCTATGTCCTGTCCCACTAATGGACTCTCAACAACATAGTCTATGTCCTGTCCCACTAATGGACTCTCAACAACATAGTCTATGTCCTGTCCCACTAATGGACTCTCAACAACAGGTCAGACATGTCCTGTCCCACTAATGGACTCTCAACAACATAGTCTATGTCCTGTCTCACTAATGGACTCTCAACAACAGGTCAGACATGTCCTGTCCCACTAATGGACTCTCAACAACAGTAGTCTATGTTCTGTCCCACTAATGGACTCTCAACAACAGTCAGACATGTCCTGTCCCACTAATGGACTCTCAACAACATAGTCTATGTCCTGTCCCACTAATGGACTCTCAACAACATAGTCTATGTCCTGTCCCACTAATGGACTCTCAACAACATAGTCTATGTCCTGTCCCACTAATGGACTCTCAACAACATAGTCTATGTCCTGTCCCACTAATGGACTCTCAACAACATAGTCTATGTCCTGTCCCACTAATGGACTCTCAACACCAGGTCAGACATGTCCTGTCCCACTAATGGACTCAACAACATAGTCTATGTCCTGTCTCACTAATGGATCTAGACAACAGGTCAGACATGTCCTGTCCCACTAATGGACTCTCAACAACATAGTCTATGTCCTGTCCCACCAATGGACTCTCAACAACAGGTCAGACATGTCCTGTCCCACTAATGGACTCTCAACAACATAGTCTATGTCCTGTCTCGCTAATGGACTCTCAACAACAGGTCAGACTTGTCCTGTCCCACTAATGGACTCTCAACAACAGGTCAGACATGTCCTGCCCCACTAATGGACTCTCAACAACATAGTCTATGTCCTGTCCCACTAATGGACTCTCAACAACAGGTCAGACATGTCCTGTCCCACTAATGGACTCTCAACAACATAGTCTATGTCTGTCTCACTAATGGACTCTCAACAACATAGTCTATGTCCTGTCCTCACAAATGGACTCTCAACAACAGGTCAGACATGTCCTGTCCCACTAATGGACTCTCAACAACATAGTCTATGTCCTGTCCCACTAATGGACTCTCAACAACATAGTCTATGTCCTGTCCCACTAATGGACTCTCAACAACATAGTCTATGTCCTGTCCCACTAATGGACTCTCAACAACAGGTCAGACATGTCCTGTCCACTAATGGACTTTCAACAACATAGTCTGTGTCCTGTCCCACTAATGGACTCTCAACAACATAGTCTATGTCCTGTCCCACTAATGGACTCTCAACAACATAGTCTATGTCCTGTCTCACTAATGGACTCTCAACAACATAGACATGTCCTGTCCCACTAATGGACTCTCAACAACATGGTCTGATGTCCTGTCCCACTAATGGACTCTCAACAACATAGTCTATGTCCTGTCTCACTAATGGACTCTCAACAACATAGTTCAGACTGTCCTGTCCCACTAATGGACTCTCAACAACATAGTCTATGTCCTGTCCCACTAATGGACTCTCAACAACATAGTCTATGTCCTGTCCCACTAATGGACTCTCAACAACAGGTCAGACATGTCCTGTCCCACTAATGGACTCTCAACAACATAGTCTATGTCCTGTCTCACTAATGGACTCTCAACAACATAGTCTATGTCCTGTCCCACTAATGGACTCTCAACAACATAGTCTTGTCCTGTCCCACTAATGGACTCTCAACAACAGGTCAACATGTCCTGTCCCACTAATGGACTCTCAACAACATGTCTATGTCCTGTCCCACTAATGGACTCTCAACAACATAGTCTATGTCCTGTCCCACTAATGGACTCTCAACAACAGGTAGACATGTCCTGTCCCACTAATGGACTCTCAACACATAGACTATGTCTGTCCCACTAATGGACTCTCAACAACGGTCTGCATGTCCTGTCCCACTAATAGACTCTCAACATACATAGTCTATGTCCTGTCCCACTAATGGACTCTCAACAACATAGTCTATGTCCTGTCTCACTAATGGACTCTCAACAACATAGTCTATGTCCTGTCTCACTAATGGACTCTCAACAACATAGTCTATGTCCTGTTTCACTAATGTACTCTCAACAACAGGTCAGACATGTCCTGTCCCACTAATGGACTCTCAACAACATAGTCTCTGTCCTCTCCCACTAATGGACTCTCAACAACATAGTCTTGTCCTGTCCCACTAATGGACTCTCAACAACATAGTCTATGTCCTGTCTCACTAATGGACTCTCAACAACCTAGTCTATGTCCTGTCTCACTAATGCACTCTCAACAACATAGTCTATGTCCTGTCCCACTAATGGACTCTCAACAACATAGTCTATGTCCTGTCTCACTAATGGACTCTCAACAACAGGTCAGACATGTCCTGTCCACTAATGGACTCTCAACAACATAGTCTATGCCCTGTCTCCTAATGGACTCTCAACAACAGTAGACTATGTCCTGTCCCACTAATGGACTCTCAACAACGTAGTCTATGTCCTGTCCCACTAATGGACTCTCAACAACAATAGTCTGTGTCCTGTCCCACTAATGGACTCTCAACAACATAGTCTATGTCCTGTCCCACTAATGGACTCTCAACAACATAGTCTATATTTCCCTAACTCTCCCGGTCCTGTCCTGTCCCACTAATGGACTCTCAACAACATAGTCATGTCCTGTCTCACTAATGGACTCTAGACAACAGGTCAGACATGTCCTGTCCCACTAATGGACACTCAACAACATAGTCTATGTCATGTCCCACCAATGGACTCTCAACAACAGGTCAGACATGTCCTGTCCCACTAATGGACTCTCAACAACATAGTCTATGTCCTGTCTCACTAATGGACTCTCAACAACAGGTCAGACATGTCCTGTCCCACTAATGGACTCTCAACAACAGGTCAGACATGTCCTATCCCACTAATGGACTCTCAACAACATAGTCTATGTCCTGTCCCACTAATGGACTCTCAACAACAGGTCAGACATGTCCTGTCTCACTAATGGACTCTCAACAACATATTCTATGTCCTGTCTCACTAATGGACTCTCAACAACATAGTCTATGTCCTGTCCTACAAATGGACTCTCAACAACAGGTCAGACATGTCCTGTCCCACTAATGGACTCTCAACAACATAGTCTATGTCCTGTCCCACTAATGGACTCTCAACAACATAGTCTATGTCCTGTCCCACTAATGGACTCTCAACAACATAGTATATGTCCTGTCCCACTAATGGACTCTCAACAACAGGTCAGACATGTCCTGTCTCTACTAATGGACTCTCAACAACATAGTCTATGTCCAGTCCCACTAATGGACTCTCCAACAGCATAGTCTATGTCCTGTCCCACTAATGGACTCTCAACAACATAGTCTATGTCCTGTCTCACTAATGACTCTCAACACCAGGTCAGCTTTCCTTCCCAACTAATGACTCTCAACAGCATAGTCTATTCCTGTCCCACTAATGACTCTCAACAACATAGTCTATTCTCTCCCACTATTGACTCTCAACAACAGTCGGACTTTTCCTTCCTCACTCTCAACAACATAGTCTATGTCCTATCTCTAATGACTCTCAACACGTCAGACTATATCTCTCCAATCACTAATGACTCTCACAGCAGTCAGTCTATGTCTTCCCACTAATGGACTCTCAACAACATAGTCTATGTCCTGTCCCACTAATGGACTCTCAACAACACTAGTATATGTCCTGTCCCACTAATGGACTCTCAACAACAGGTCAGACATGTCCTGTCTCACTAATGGACTCTCAACAACATAGTCTATGTCCAGTCCCACTAATGGACTCTCAACAGCATAGTCTATGTCCTGTCCCCACTAATGGACTCTCAACAACATAGTCTATGTCCTGTCTCACTAATGGACTCTCAACAACAGGTCAGACATGTCCTGTGCCCACTAATGGACTCTCAACAACATAGTCTATGTCACTGTCCCACTAATGGACTCTCAACAACATAGTCTATGTCCTGTCTCACTAATTTGACTCTCAACAACAGGTCGACATGTCCTGTCCCACTAATGGACTCTCAACAACATAGTCTATGTCCTGTCCCACTAATGGACTCTCAACAACATAGTCTATGTCCTGTCCCACTAATGGACTCTCAACAACAGGTCAGACATGTCCTGTCCCACTAATGGACTCTCAACGAGCGTAGTCTATGTCCTGTCTCACTAATGGACTCTCAACAACAGTAGTCTATGTCCTGTCCCACTAATGGACTCTCAACAACATAGTCTATGTCCTGTCTCACTAATGGACTCTCAACAACAGGTCAGACATGTCCTGTCCCACTAATGGACTCTCAACAACATAGTCTATGTCCTGTCCCACTAATGGACTCTCAACAACATAGTCTATGTCCTGTCCCACTAATGGACTCTCCAACAACATAGTCTATGTCCTGTCCCACTAATGGACTCTCAACAACATAGTCTATGTCCTGTCCCACTAATGGACTCTGCAACAACAGGTCTGGACATGTCCTGTCCCACTAATAGACTCTCAACAACAGTAGTCTATGTCCTGTCCCACTAATGGACTCTCAACAGCATAGTCTATGTCCTGTCTCACTAATGGACTCTCAACACCTTATAGTCTATGTCCTGTCTCACTAATGGACTCTCAACAACATAGTCTACGTCCTGTCCCGTACTAATGGACTCTCAACAACATAGTCTGTGTCCTGTCCCACCAATGGACTCTCAACAACAGGTCAGACATGTCCTGTCCCACTAATGGACTCTCAACAACATAGTCTATGTCCTGTCTCGCTAATGGACTCTCAACAACAGGTCAGACAAGTCTATCCCACTAATGGACTCTCACACAACATAGTCTATGTCATTTCCACTAATGGGACTCTCAACAACATAGTCTATGTCCTGTCCCACTAATGGACTCTCTCAACAACAGGTCAGACATGTCCTGTCCCACTTAATGGACTCTCAACAACATAGTCTATGTCCAGTCTCACTAATGGACTCTCAACAACATAGTCTCTATGTCCTGTCCCACTAATGGACTCTCAACAACATAGTCTATGTCCTGTCTCACTAATGGACTTCTCAACAACAGGTCAGACATGTCCTGTCCCACTAATGGACTTCTCAACAACATAGTCTATGTCCTGTCCCACTAATGGACTCTCAACAACATAGTCTATGTCCTGTCTCCACTAATGGGACTCTCAACAACATAGTCTATGTCCTGTCCCACTAATGGACTCTCAACAACATAGTCTATGTCCAGTCCTACTAATGGACTCTCAACAACAGGTCTGACATGTCCTGTCCCAATAATGGACTTTCAACAACATAGTCTATGTCCTGTCCCACTAATGGACTCTCAACAACATAGTCTATGTCCTGTCTCTCACTAATAATGGACTCTCTCAACACTATAGTCTATGTCCTGTCTCACTAATGGACTCTCCCAACAACATAGTCTATGTCCTGTCTCACTAATGGACTCTCAACACACATAGTCTATGACCTGTCCCACTAATGGACTCTCAATCAACATAGACTTTGTCCTGTCCCCACTAATGGGCTCTCAACAACTATAGTCTGTGTCCTGTCTCACTAATGGGACTCTCAAACACATAGTCTATGTCCTGTCCCACTAATGGACTCTCAACAACATAGTCTGACGTGTCTTCTCCCCACTAATGGACTCTCAACAACAGGTCAGACATGTCCAGTCCCACTAATGGACTCTCAACAACATAGTCTATGTCCTGTTTCACTAACTGTACTCTCAACAACAGGTCAGACATGTCCTGTCCACTAATGGACTCTCAACAACATAGTCTCTGTCCTCTCCCACTAATGGACTCTCAACAACATAGTCTATGTCCTGTCCCACTAATGGACTCTCAACAACATAGTCTATGTCCTGTCTCACTAATGGACTCTCAACAACATAGTCTATGTCCTGTCTCACTAATGCACTCTCAACAACATAGTCTATGTCCTGTCCCACTAATGGACTCTCGAACAACACCTTTTAAGTCTATGTCCTGTCTCACTAATGGACTCTCAACAACAGGTCAGACATGTCCCTGTCCCACTAATGGACTCTCAACAACATAGTCTATGCCTGTCTCACTAATGGACTCTCAACAACATAGTCTATGTCTTGTCCCACTAATGGTCTCTCAACAACATTGTCTATGTCCTGTCTCACTAATGGACTCTCAACAACATAGTCTATGTCCTGTCCCACTAATGGACTCTCAACAACAGGTCAGACATGTCCCTGTCCCACTAATGGACTCTCAACAACATAGTCTGCCTGTCTCACTAATGGACTCTCAACAACAGGTCAGACATGTCCACTGTCCCACTAATGGGACTCTCAACAACATAGTCCTATGTTCTGTCCCGCTTATGGACTCTCAACAACAGGTCAGACATGTCCTGTCCCACTAATGGACTCTCAACAACATAGTCTATGTCCTGTCCCACTAATGGACTCTCAACAACGACTAGTCTTGTCCTGTCCCACTTGGACTCTCAACAACATAGTCTGGTGTCCTGTCCCACTAATGGACTCTCAACAACATAGTCTATGTCCTGTCTCGCTAATGGACTCTCAACAGGTCAAGGTGTCTGTCCCACTAATGGGACTCTCAACAACAGGTCAGACATGTCCTGTCCCACTAATGGACTCTCAACAACATAGTCAATGTCCTGTCCACTAATGGACTCTCAACAACAGGTCAACATGTCCTGTAGCTCACTAATGGACTCTCAACAACATATTCTATGTCCCGTCTCACTAATGGACTCTCAACAACATAGTCCATGTCCTGTCCTACAAATGGACTCTCAACAACAAGTCAGACATGTCCTGTCCCCACTAATGGACTCTCAACAACATAGTCTATGTCCTGTCCCATTAATGGACTCTCAACAACATAGTATATGTCCTGTCCCACTAATGGACTCTCAACAACAGGTCAGACATGTCTGTCTCACTAATGGACTCTCAACAACATAGTCTATGTCCGTCCCACTAATGGACTCTCAACAACATAGTCTATGCCTGTCCCACTAATGGACTCTCAACAACATAGTCTATGTCCTGTCTCACTAATGGACTCTCAACAACAGGTCAGACATGTCCTGTCCCACTAATGGACTCTCAACAACATAGTCTATGTCCTGTCCCACTAATGGACTCTCAACAACATAGTCTAGTCCTGTCTCACTAATGGACTCTCAACAACAGGTCAGCATGTCCTGTCCCACTAATGGACTCTCAACAACATAGTCTATGTCCTGTCCCACTAATGGACTCTCAACAACATAGTCTATGTCCTGTCCCACTAATGGACTCTCAACAACAGGTCAGACATGTCCTGTCCCACCTCTAATGGACTCTCAACAACATAGTCTATGTCCTGTCTCACTAATGGACTCTCAACAACATAGTCTTGTCCTGTCCCACTAATGGACTCTCAACAACATAGTCTATGTCCCTGTCTCCCACTAATGGACTCTCAACAACAGGTCAGACATGTCCTGTCCCACTAATGGACTCTCAACAACATAGTCTATGTCCTGTCCCACTAATGGACTCTCAACAACATAGTCTATGTCCTGTCCCACTAATGGACTCTCAACAACATAGTCTATGTCCTGTCCCACTAATGGACTCTCAACAACATAGTCTATGTCCTGTCCCACTAATGGACTCTCAACAACAAGTCGATGTCCTGTCCCACTAATGGACTCTCAACAACATAGTCTATGTCCTGTCCCACTAATGGACTCTCAACAGCATAGTCTATGTCCTGTCTCACTAATGGACTCTCAACACTATAGTCTATGTCCTGTCTCACTAATGGACTCTCAACAACATAGTCTACGTCCTGTCCCACTAATGGACTCTCAACAACATAGTCTATGTCCTGTCCCACCAATGGACTCTCAACAACAGGTCAGACATGTCCTGTCCCACTAATGGACTCTCAACAACATAGTCTATGTCCTGTCTCGCTAATGGACTCTCAACAACAGAGTCAGACATGTCCTGTCCCACTAATGGACTCTCAACAACAGTCAGTCATGTCCTGTCCCACTAATGGACTCTCAACAACATAGTCTATGTCCTGTCCCACTAATGGACTCTCAACAACATAGTCTATGTCCTGTCTCACTAATGGACTCTCAACAACAGGTCAGACTATGTCCTGTCCCACTAATGGACTCTCAACAACATAGTCTATGTCCTGTCCCACTAATGGACTCTCAACAACATAGTCTATGTCTGTCCCCACTAATGGACTCTCAACAACAGGTCAGACTGTCCTGTCCCACTAATGGACTCTCAACAACATAGTCTATGTCCTGTCCCACTAATGGACTCTCAACAACATAGTCTATGTCCTGTCCCACTAATGGACTCTCAACAACATAGTCTATGTCCTGTCTCACTAATGGACTCTCAACAACAGGTCAGACATGTCCTGTCCCACTAATGGACTCTCAACAACATAGTCTATGTCCTGTCCCACTAATGGACTCTCAACAACATAGTCTATGTCCTGTCCCACTAATGGACTCTCAACAACATAGTCTATGTCCTGTCCCACTAATGGACTCTCAACAACATAGTCTATGTCCTGTCCCACTAATGGACTCTCAACAACAATGTCTGGTCTTCTGTCCCACTAATGGACTCTCAACAACATAGTCTATGTCCTGTCCCACTAATGGACTCTCAGCAACATAGTCTATGTCCTGTCTCACTAATGGACTCTCAACAACAGTAGTCTATGTCCTGTCCCACTAATGGACTCTCAACAACATAGTCTATGTCCTGTCCCACTAATGGACTCTCAACAACATAGTCTATGTCCTGTCCCACTAATGGACTCTCAACAACATAGTCTATGTCCTGTCCCACTAATGGACTCTCAACAACATAGTCTATGTCCTGTCTCACTAATGGACTCTCAACAACAGGTCAGACATGTCCTGTCCCACTAATGGACTCTCAACAACATAGTCTATGTCCTGTCCCACTAATGGACTCTCAACAACATAGTCTATGTCCTGTCCCACTAATGGACTCTCAACAACAGGTCAGACATGTCCTGTCCCACTAATGGACTCTCAACAACAGTAGTCTATGTCCTGTCTCACTAATGGACTCTCAACAACATAGTCTATGTCCTGTCCCACTAATGGACTCTCAACAACATAGTCTATGTCCTGTCTCACTAATGGACTCTCAACAACAGGTCAGACATGTCCTGTCCCACTAATGGACTCTCAACAACATAGTCTATGTCCTGTCCCACTAATGGACTCTCAACAACATAGTCTATGTCCTGTCCCACTAATGGACTCTCAACAACATAGTCTATGTCCTGTCCCACTAATGGACTCTCAACAACATAGTCTATGTCCTGTCCTACTAATGGACTCTCAACAACAGGTCTGACATGTCCTGTCCCACTAATGGACTTTCAACAACATAGTCTATGTCCTGTCCCACTAATGGACTCTCAACAACATAGTCTATGTCCTGTCTCACTAATGGACTCTCAACACTATAGTCTATGTCCTGTCTCACTAATGGACTCTCAACAACATAGTCTATGTCCTGTCTCACTAATGGACTCTCAACAACATAGTCTATGACCTGTCCCACTAATGGACTCTCAACAACATAGACTTTGTCCTGTCCCACTAATGGACTCTCAACAACATAGTCTATGTCCTGTCTCACTAATGGACTCTCAACAACATAGTCTATGTCCTGTCCCACTAATGGACTCTCAACAACATAGTCTGTATCTTCTCCCACTAATGGACTCTCAACAACAGGTCAGACATGTCCAGTCCCACTAATGGACTCTCAACAACATAGTCTATGTCCTGTTTCACTAATGTACTCTCAACAACAGGTCAGACATGTCCTGTCCCACTAATGGACTCTCAACAACATAGTCTCTGTCCTGTCCCACTAATGGACTCTCAACAACATAGTCTATGTCCTGTCCCACTAATGGACTCTCAACAACATAGTCTATGTCCTGTCTCACTAATGGACTCTCAACAACATGTCTATGTCCTGTCCACTAATGGACTCTCAACAACATAGTCTATGTCCTGTCCCACTAATGGACTCTCAACAACATAGTCTATGTCCTGTCTCACTAATGGACTCTCAACAACAGGTCAGACATGTCCTGTCCCACTAATGGACTCTCAACAACATAGTCTATGTCCTGTCTCACTAATGGACTCTCAACAACATAGTCTATGTCCTGTCCCACTAATGGACTCTCAACAACATGGTCTATGTCCTGTCCCACTAATGGACTCTCAACAACATAGTCTATGTCCTGTCCCACTAATGGACTCTCAACAACAGGTCAGACATGTCCTGTCCCACTAATGGACTCTCAACAACATAGTCTATGTCCTGTCCCACTAATGGACTCTCAACAACAGGTCAGACATGTCCTGTCCCACTAATGGACTCTCAACAACATAGTCTCATGTCCTGTCCCACTAATGGACTCTCAACAACAGGTCAGACATGTCCTGTCCCACTAATGGACTCTCAACAACATAGTCTATGTCCTGTCCCACTAATGGACTCTCAACAACGGTAGTCTATGTCCTGTCCCACTAATGGACTCTCAACAACAGTAGTCTATGTCCTGTCCCACTAATGGACTCTCAACAACAGTAGTCTATGTCCTGTCTCACTAATGGACTCTCAACAACATGGTCTATGTCCTGTCCCACTAATGGACTCTCAACAACATAGTCTATGTCCTGTCCCACTAATGGACTCTCAACAACACGTAGTCTATGTCCTGTCCCACTAATGGACTCTCAACAACAGGTCAGTCATGTCCTGTCCCACTAATGGACTCTCAACAACATAGTCTATGTCCTGTCCCACTAATGGACTCTCAACAACATAGTCTATGTCCTGTCCCACTAATGGACTCTCAACAACAGGTCAGACATGTCCTGTCTCACTAATGGACTCTCAACAACATAGTCTATGTCCTGTCCCACTAATGGACTCTCAACAACATAGTCTATGTCCTGTCCCACTAATGGACTCTCAACAACATAGTCTATGTCCTGTCCCACTAATGGACTCTCAACAACAGGTCAGACATGTCCTGTCCCACTAATGGACTCTCAACAACATAGTCTATGTCCTGTCCCACTAATGGACTCTCAACAACATAGTCTATGTCCTGTCTCACTAATGGACTCTCAACAACAGTAGACATGTCCTGTCCCACTAATGGACTCTCAACAACATAGTCTATGTCCTGTCCCACTAATGGACTCTCAACAACAGGTCAGACATGTCCTGTCCCACTAATGGACTCTCAACAACATAGTCTATGTCCTGTCCCACTAATGGACTCTCAACAACATAGTCTATGTCCTGTCCCACTAATGGACTCTCAACAACATAGTATATGTCCTGTCCCACTAATGGACTCTCAACAACAGGTCAGACATGTCCTGTCCCACTAATGGACTCTCAACAACATAGTCTATGTCCAGTCCCACTAATGGACTCTCAACAACATAGTCTATGTCCTGTCCCACTAATGGACTCTCAACAACATAGTCTATGTCCTGTCTCACTAATGGACTCTCAACAACAGGTCAGACATGTCCTGTCCCACTAATGGACTCTCAACAACATAGTCTATGTCCTGTCCCACTAATGGACTCTCAACAACATAGTCTATGTCCTGTCCCACTAATGGACTCTCAACAACAGGTCAGACATGTCCTGTCCCACTAATGGACTCTCAACAACATAGTCTATGTCCTGTCCCACTAATGGACTCTCAACAACATAGTCTATGTCCTGTCCCACTAATGGACTCTCAACAACAGGTCAGACATGTCCTGTCCCACTAATGGACTCTCAACAACGTAGTCTATGTCCTGTCTCACTAATGGACTCTCAACAACATAGTCTATGTCCTGTCCCACTAATGGACTCTCAACAACATAGTCTATGTCCTGTCTCACTAATGGACTCTCAACAACAGGTCAGACATGTCCTGTCCCACTAATGGACTCTCAACAACAGTAGTCTATGTCCTGTCCCACTAATGGACTCTCAACAACATAGTCTATGTCCTGTCCCACTAATGGACTCTCAACAACATAGTCTATGTCCTGTCCCACTAATGGACTCTCAACAACATAGTCTATGTCCTGTCCCACTAATGGACTCTCAACAACAGGTCTGACATGTCCTGTCCCACTAATAGACTCTCAACAACATAGTCTATGTCCTGTCCCACTAATGGACTCTCAACAGCATAGTCTATGTCCTGTCTCACTAATGGACTCTCAACACTATAGTCTATGTCCTGTCTCACTAATGGACTCTCAACAACATAGTCTACGTCCTGTCCCACTAATGGACTCTCAACAACATAGTCTATGTCCTGTCCCACCAATGGACTCTCAACAACAGGTCGACTTCCTGTCCCACTAATGGACTCTCAACAACATAGTCTATGTCCTGTCTCGCTAATGGACTCTCAACAACAGGTCAGACAAGTCCTGTCCCACTAATGGACTCTCAACAACATAGTCTATGTCATGTCCCACTAATGGACTCTCAACAACATAGTCTATGTCCTGTCCCACTAATGGACTCTCAACAACAGGTCAGACATGTCCTGTCCCACTAATGGACTCTCAACAACATAGTCTATGTCCAGTCTCACTAATGGACTCTCAACAACATAGTCTATGTCCTGTCCCACTAATGGACTCTCAACAACATAGTCTATGTCCTGTCTCACTAATGGACTCTCAACAACAGGTCAGACATGTCCTGTCCCACTAATGGACTCTCAACAACATAGTCTATGTCCTGTCCCACTAATGGACTCTCAACAACATAGTCTATGTCCTGTCCCACTAATGGACTCTCAACAACATAGTCTATGTCCTGTCCCACTAATGGACTCTCAACAACATAGTCTATGTCCAGTCCTACTAATGGACTCTCAACAACAGGTCTGACATGTCCTGTCCCAATAATGGACTTTCAACAACATAGTCTATGTCCTGTCCCACTAATGGACTCTCAACAACATAGTCTATGTCCTGTCTCACTAATGGACTCTCAACACTATAGTCTATGTCCTGTCTCACTAATGGACTCTCAACAACATAGTCTATGTCCTGTCTCACTAATGGACTCTCAACAACATAGTCTATGACCTGTCCCACTAATGGACTCTCAACAACATAGACTTTGTCCTGTCCCACTAATGGACTCTCAACAACATAGTCTATGTCCTGTCTCACTAATGGACTCTCAAACACATAGTCTATGTCCTGTCCCACTAATGGACTCTCAACAACATAGTCTGTATCTTCTCCCACTAATGGACTCTCAACAACAGGTCAGACATGTCCAGTCCCACTAATGGACTCTCAACAACATAGTCTATGTCCTGTTTCACTAATGTACTCTCAACAACAGGTCAGACATGTCCTGTCCCACTAATGGACTCTCAACAACATAGTCTCTGTCCTCTCCCACTAATGGACTCTCAACAACATAGTCTATGTCCTGTCCCACTAATGGACTCTCAACAACATAGTCTATGTCCTGTCTCACTAATGGACTCTCAACAACATAGTCTATGTCCTGTCTCACTAATGCACTCTCAACAACATAGTCTATGTCCTGTCCCACTAATGGACTCTCAACAACATAGTCTATGTCCTGTCTCACTAATGGACTCTCAACAACAGGTCAGACATGTCCTGTCCCACTAATGGACTCTCAACAACATAGTCTATGCCCTGTCTCACTAATGGACTCTCAACAACATAGTCTATGTCCTGTCCCACTAATGGTCTCTCAACAACATTGTCTATGTCCTGTCTCACTAATGGACTCTCAACAACATAGTCTATGTCCTGTCCCACTAATGGACTCTCAACAACAGGTCAGACATGTCCTGTCCCACTAATGGACTCTCAACAACATAGTCAATGTCCTGTCTCACTAATGGACTCTCAACAACAGGTCAGACATGTCCTGTCCCACTAATGGACTCTCAACAACATAGTCTATGTTCTGTCCCGCTTATGGACTCTCAACAACAGGTCAGACATGTCCTGTCCCACTAATGGACTCTCAACAACATAGTCTATGTCCTGTCCCACTAATGGACTCTCAACAACGTAGTCTATGTCCTGTCCCACTAATGGACTCTCAACAACATAGTCTATGTCCTGTCCCACTAATGGACTCTCAACAACATAGTCTATGTCCTGTCTCGCTAATGGACTCTCAACAACAGGTCAGACTATGTCCTGTCCCACTAATGGACTCTCAACAACAGGTCAGACATGTCCTGCCCCACTAATGGACTCTCAACAACATAGTCTATGTCCTGTCCCACTAATGTACTCTCAACAACAGGTCAGACATGTCCTGTCCCACTAATGGACTCTCAACAACATAGTCTATGTCCTGTCTCACTAATGGACTCTCAACAACATAGTCTATGTCCTGTCCTACAAATGGACTCTCAACAACAGGTCAGACATGTCCTGTCCACTAATGGACTCTCAACAACATAGTCTATGTCCTGTCCCACTAATGGACTCTCAACAACATAGTCTATGTCCTGTCCCACTAATGGACTCTCAACAACATAGTATATGTCCTGTCCCACTAATGGACTCTCAACAACAGGTCAGACATGTCCTGTCTCACTAATGGACTCTCAACAACATAGTCTATGTCCAGTCCCACTAATGGACTCTCAACAACATAGTCTATGTCCTGTCCCACTAATGGACTCTCAACAACATAGTCTATGTCCTGTCTCACTAATGGACTCTCAACAACAGGTCAGACATGTCCTGTCCCACTAATGGACTCTCAACAACATAGTCTATGTCCTGTCCCACTAATGGACTCTCAACAACATAGTCTATGTCCTGTCTCACTAATGGACTCTCAACAACAGGTCAGACATGTCCTGTCCCACTAATGGACTCTCAACAACATAGTCTATGTCCTGTCCCACTAATGGACTCTCAACAACATAGTCTATGTCCTGTCCCACTAATGGACTCTCAACAACAGGTCAGACATGTCCTGTCCCACTAATGGACTCTCAACAACGTAGTCTATGTCCTGTCTCACTAATGGACTCTCAACAACATAGTCTATGTCCTGTCCCACTAATGGACTCTCAACAACATAGTCTATGTCCTGTCTCACTAATGGACTCTCAACAACAGGTCAGACATGTCCTGTCCCACTAATGGACTCTCAACAACATAGTCTATGTCCTGTCCCACTAATGGACTCTCAACAACATAGTCTATGTCCTGTCCCACTAATGGACTCTCAACAACATAGTCTATGTCCTGTCCCACTAATGGACTCTCAACAACATAGTCTATGTCCTGTCCCACTAATGGACTCTCAACAACAGGTCAGACATGTCCTGTCCCACTAATAGACTCTCAACAACATAGTCTATGTCCTGTCCCACTAATGGACTCTCAACAACATAGTCTATGTCCTGTCCCACTAATGGACTCTCAACAACATAGTCTATGTCCTGTCCCACTAATGGACTCTCAACAACATAGTCTACGTCCTGTCCCACTAATGGACTCTCAACAACATAGTCTATGTCCTGTCCCACCAATGGACTCTCAACAACAGGTCAGACATGTCCTGTCCCACTAATGGACTCTCAACAACATAGTCTATGTCCTGTCTCGCTAATGGACTCTCAACAACAGGTCTGACATGTCCTGTCCCACTAATGGACTCTCAACAACAGGTCAGTCATGTCCTGTCCCACTAATGGACTCTCAACAACATAGTCTATGTCATTTCCCACTAATGGACTCTCAACAACATAGTCTATGTCCTGTCCCACTAATGGACTCTCAACAACAGGTCAGACATGTCCTGTCCCACTAATGGACTCTCAACAACATAGTCTATGTCCTGTCCCACTAATGGACTCTCAACAACATAGTCTATGTCCTGTCCCACTAATGGACTCTCAACAACAGGTCAGACATGTCCTGTCCCACTAATGGACTCTCAACAACGTAGTCTATGTCCTGTCCCACTAATGGACTCTCAACAACAGCTAGTCTATGTCCTGTCCCACTAATGGACTCTCAACAACATAGTCTATGTCCTGTCTCACTAATGGACTCTCAACAACAGGTCAGACATGTCCTGTCCCACTAATGGACTCTCAACAACATAGTCTATGTCCTGTCCCACTAATGGACTCTCAACAACATAGTCTATGTCCTGTCCCACTAATGGACTCTCAACAACATAGTCTATGTCCTGTCCCACTAATGGACTCTCAACAACATAGTCTATGTCCTGTCCCACCAATGGACTCTCAACAACAGGTCAGACATGTCCTGTCCCACTAATGGACTCTCAACAACATAGTCTATGTCCTGTCCCACTAATGGACTCTCAACAACATAGTCTATGTCCTGTCTCACTAATGGACTCTCAACAACATAGTCTATGTCCTGTCCCACTAATGGACTCTCAACAACAGTCAGACTACGTCCTGTCCCACTAATGGACTCTCAACAACATAGTCTATGTCCTGTCCCACCAATGGACTCTCAACAACATCAGACTATGTCCTGTCCCACTAATGGACTCTCAACAACATAGTCTATGTCCTGTCTCGCTAATGGACTCTCAACAACAGGTCAGACAAGTCCTGTCCCACTAATGGACTCTCAACAACATAGTCTATGTCATTTCCCACTAATGGACTCTCAACAACATAGTCTATGTCCTGTCTCACTAATGGACTCTCAACAACAGGTCAGACATGTCCTGTCCCACTAATGGACTCTCAACAACATAGTCTATGTCCAGTCTCACTAATGGACTCTCAACAACATAGTCTATGTCCTGTCCCACTAATGGACTCTCAACAACATAGTCTATGTCCTGTCTCACTAATGGACTCTCAACAACAGGTCAGACATGTCCTGTCCCACTAATGGACTCTCAACAACATAGTCTATGTCCTGTCCCACTAATGGACTCTCAACAACATAGTCTATGTCCTGTCCCACTAATGGACTCTCAACAACATAGTCTATGTCCTGTCCCACTAATGGACTCTCAACAACATAGTCTATGTCCTGTCCTACTAATGGACTCTCAACAACAGGTCTGACATGTCCTGTCCCACTAATGGACTTTCAACAACATAGTCTATGTCCTGTCCCACTAATGGACTCTCAACAACATAGTCTATGTCCTGTCTCACTAATGGACTCTCAACACTATAGTCTATGTCCTGTCTCACTAATGGACTCTCAACAACATAGTCTATGTCCTGTCTCACTAATGGACTCTCAACAACATAGTCTATGACCTGTCCCACTAATGGACTCTCAACAACATAGACTTTGTCCTGTCCCACTAATGGACTCTCAACAACATAGTCTATGTCCTGTCTCACTAATGGACTCTCAAACACATAGTCTATGTCCTGTCCCACTAATGGACTCTCAACAACATAGTCTGTATCTTCTCCCACTAATGGACTCTCAACAACAGGTCAGACATGTCCAGTCCCACTAATGGACTCTCAACAACATAGTCTATGTCCTGTTTCACTAATGTACTCTCAACAACAGGTCAGACATGTCCTGTCCCACTAATGGACTCTCAACAACATAGTCTCTGTCCTCTCCCACTAATGGACTCTCAACAACATAGTCTATGTCCTGTCCCACTAATGGACTCTCAACAACATAGTCTATGTCCTGTCTCACTAATGGACTCTCAACAACATAGTCTATGTCCTGTCTCACTAATGCACTCTCAACAACATAGTCTATGTCCTGTCCCACTAATGGACTCTCAACAACATAGTCTATGTCCTGTCTCACTAATGGACTCTCAACAACAGGTCAGACATGTCCTGTCCCACTAATGGACTCTCAACAACATAGTCTATGCCCTGTCTCACTAATGGACTCTCAACAACATAGTCTATGTCCTGTCCCACTAATGGTCTCTCAACAACATTGTCTATGTCCTGTCTCACTAATGGACTCTCAACAACATAGTCTATGTCCTGTCCCACTAATGGACTCTCAACAACAGGTCAGACATGTCCTGTCCCACTAATGGACTCTCAACAACATAGTCAATGTCCTGTCTCACTAATGGACTCTCAACAACAGGTCAGACATGTCCTGTCCCACTAATGGACTCTCAACAACATAGTCTATGTTCTGTCCCGCTTATGGACTCTCAACAACAGGTCAGACATGTCCTGTCCCACTAATGGACTCTCAACAACATAGTCTATGTCCTGTCCCACTAATGGACTCTCAACAACGTAGTCTATGTCCTGTCCCACTAATGGACTCTCAACAACATAGTCTATGTCCTGTCCCACTAATGGACTCTCAACAACATAGTCTATGTCCTGTCTCGCTAATGGACTCTCAACAACAGGTCAGACATGTCCTGTCCCACTAATGGACTCTCAACAACAGGTCAGACATGTCCTACCCCACTAATGGACTCTCAACAACATAGTCTATGTCCTGTCCCACTAATGGACTCTCAACAACAGGTCAGACATGTCCTGTCTCACTAATGGACTCTCAACAACATATTCTATGTCCTGTCTCACTAATGGACTCTCAACAACATAGTCTATGTCCTGTCCTACAAATGGACTCTCAACAACAGGTCAGACATGTCCTGTCCACTAATGGACTCTCAACAACATAGTCTATGTCCTGTCCCACTAATGGACTCTCAACAACATAGTCTATGTCCTGTCCCATTAATGGACTCTCAACAACATAGTATATGTCCTGTCCCACTAATGGACTCTCAACAACAGGTCAGACATGTCCTGTCTCACTAATGGACTCTCAACAACATAGTCTATGTCCAGTCCCACTAATGGACTCTCAACAACATAGTCTATGTCCTGTCCCACTAATGGACTCTCAACAACATAGTCTATGTCCTGTCTCACTAATGGACTCTCAACAACAGGTCAGACATGTCCTGTCCCACTAATGGACTCTCAACAACATAGTCTATGTCCTGTCCCACTAATGGACTCTCAACAACATAGTCTATGTCCTGTCTCACTAATGGACTCTCAACAACAGGTCAGACATGTCCTGTCCCACTAATGGACTCTCAACAACATAGTCTATGTCCTGTCCCACTAATGGACTCTCAACAACATAGTCTATGTCCTGTCCCACTAATGGACTCTCAACAACAGGTCAGACATGTCCTGTCCCACTAATGGACTCTCAACAACGTAGTCTATGTCCTGTCTCACTAATGGACTCTCAACAACATAGTCTATGTCCTGTCCCACTAATGGACTCTCAACAACATAGTCTATGTCCTGTCTCACTAATGGACTCTCAACAACAGGTCAGACATGTCCTGTCCCACTAATGGACTCTCAACAACATAGTCTATGTCCTGTCTCACTAATGGACTCTCAACAACATAGTCTATGTCCTGTCCCACTAATGGACTCTCAACAACATAGTCTATGTCCTGTCCCACTAATGGACTCTCAACAACATAGTCTATGTCCTGTCCCACTAATGGACTCTCAACAACAGGTCTGACATGTCCTGTCCCACTAATAGACTCTCAACAACATAGTCTATGTCCTGTCCCACTAATGGACTCTCAACAGCATAGTCTATGTCCTGTCTCACTAATGGACTCTCAACACTATAGTCTATGTCCTGTCTCACTAATGGACTCTCAACAACATAGTCTACGTCCTGTCCCACTAATGGACTCTCAACAACATAGTCTATGTCCTGTCCCACCAATGGACTCTCAACAACAGGTCAGACATGTCCTGTCCCACTAATGGACTCTCAACAACATAGTCTATGTCCTGTCTCGCTAATGGACTCTCAACAACAGGTCAGACAAGTCCTGTCTCACTAATGGACTCTCAACAACAGGTCAGACATGTCCTGTCCCACTAATGGACTCTCAACAACATAGTCTATGTCCTGTCCCACTAATGGACTCTCAACAACATAGTCTATGTCCTGTCTCACTAATGGACTCTCAACAACAGGTCAGACATGTCCTGTCCCACTAATGGACTCTCAACAACATAGTCTATGTCCTGTCCCACTAATGGTCTCTAAACAACATAGTCTATGTCCTGTCCCACTAATGGACTCTCAACAACATAGTCTATGTCCTGTTTCACTAATGTACTCTCAACAACAGGTCAGACATGTCCTGTCCCACTAATGGACTCTCAACAACATAGTCTCTGTCCTGTCCCACTAATGGACTCTCAACAACATAGTCTATGTCCTGTCCCACTAATGGACTCTCAACAACATAGTCTATGTCCTGTCCCACTAATGGACTCAACAACATAGTCTATGTCCTGTCCCACTAATGGACTCTCAACAACATAGTCTATGTCCTGTCTCACTAATGGACTCTCAACAACATAGTCTATGTCCTGTCTCACTAATGGACTCTCAACAACATAGTCTATGTCCTGTCCCACTAATGGACTCTCAACAACATAGTCTGTATGTCCTGTCCCACTAATGGACTCTCAACAACAGGTCAGACATGTCCAGTCCCACTAATGGACTCTCAACAACATAGTCTATGTCCTGTTTCACCTATGTACTCTCAACAACAGGTCAGACATGTCCTGTCCCACTAATGGACTCTCAACAACATAGTCTCTGTCCTGTCCCACTAATGGACTCTCAACAACATAGTCTATGTCCTGTCCCACTAATGGACTCTCAACAACATAGTCTATGTCCTGTCTCACAACAACATAGTCTATGTCCTGTCTCACTAATGCACTCTCAACAACGTAGTCTATGTCCTGTCTCACTAATGGACTCTCAACAACATAGTCTATGTCCTGTCCCACTAATGGACTCTCAACAACATAGTCTATGTCCTGTCTCACTAATGGACTCTCAACAACAGGTCAGACATGTCCTGTCCCACTAATGGACTCTCAACAACATAGTCTATGTCCTGTCCCACTAATGGACTCTCAACAACATAGTCTATGTCCTGTCCCACTAATGGACTCTCAACAACATAGTCTATGTCCTGTCCCACTAATGGACTCTCAACAACATAGTCTATGTCCTGTCCCACTAATGGACTCTCAACAACAGGTCTGACATGTCCTGTCCCACTAATGGACTCTCAACAACATAGTCTATGTCCTGTCCCACTAATGGACTCTCAACAGCATAGTCTATGTCCTGTCTCACTAATGGACTCTCAACACTATAGTCTATGTCCTGTCTCACTAATGGACTCTCAACAACATAGTCTACGTCCTGTCCCACTAATGGACTCTCAACAACATAGTCTATGTCCTGTCCCACCAATGGACTCTCAACAACAGGTCAGACATGTCCTGTCCCACTAATGGACTCTCAACAACATAGTCTATGTCCTGTCTCGCTAATGGACTTTCAACAACAGGTCAGACAAGTCCTGTCCCACTAATGGACTCTCAACAACAGGTCAGACATGTCCTATCCCACTAATGGACTCTCAACAACATAGTCTATGTCCTGTCCCACTAATGGACTCTCAACAACATAGTCTATGTCCTGTCTCACTAATGGACTCTCAACAACAGGTCAGACATGTCCTGTCCCACTAATGGACTCTCAACAACATAGTCTATGTCCTGTCCCACTAATGGACTCTCAACAACATAGTCTATGTCCTGTTTCACTAATGTACTCTCAACAACAGGTCAGACATGTCCTGTCCCACTAATGGACTCTCAACAACATAGTCTCTGTCCTGTCCCACTAATGGACTCTCAACAACATAGTCTATGTCCTGTCCCACTAATGGACTCTCAACAACATAGTCTATGTCCTGTCCCACTAATGGACTCAACAACATAGTCTATGTCCTGTCCCACTAATGGACTCTCAACAACATAGTCTATGTCCTGTCTCACTAATGGACTCTCAACACTATAGTCTATGTCCTGTCTCACTAATGGACTCTCAACAACATAGTCTATGTCCTGTCTCACTAATGGACTCTCAACAACATAGTCTATGTCCTGTCCCACTAATGGACTCTCAACAACATAGACTGTGTCCTGTCCCACTAATGGACTCTCAACAACATAGTCTATGTCCTGTCTCACTAATGGACTCTCAACAACATAGTCTATGTCCTGTCCCACTAATGGACTCTCAACAACATAGTCTGTATCTTCTCCCACTAATGGACTCTCAACAACAGGTCAGACATGTCCAGTCCCACTAATGGACTCTCAACAACATAGTCTATGTCCTGTTTCACCAATGTACTCTCAACAACAGGTCAGACATGTCCTGTCCCACTAATGGACTCTCAACAACATAGTCTCTGTCCTGTCCCACTAATGGACTCTCAACAACATAGTCTATGTCCTGTCCCACTAATGGACTCTCAACAACATAGTCTATGTCCTGTCTCACCAACAACATTCTATGTCCTGTCTCACTAATGCACTCTCAACAACATAGTCTATGTCCTGTCCCACTAATGGACTCTCAACAACATAGTCTATGTCCTGTCTCACTAATGGACTCTCAACAACAGGTCAGACATGTCCTGTCCCACTAATGGACTCTCAACAACATAGTCTATGCCCTGTCTCACTAATGGACTCTCAACAACATAGTCTATGTCCTGTCCCACTAATGGTCTCTCAACAACATAGTCTATGTCCTGTCTCACTAATGGACTCTCAACAACATAGTCTATGTCCTGTCCCACTAATGGACTCTCAACAACAGGTCAGACATGTCCTGTCCCACTAATGGACTCTCAACAACATAGTCAATGTCCTGTCTCACTAATGGACTCTCAACAACAGGTCAGACATGTCCTGTCCCACTAATGGACTCTCAACAACATAGTCTATGTTCTGTCCCGCTTATGGACTCTCAACAACAGGTCAGACATGTCCTGTCCCACTAATGGACTCTCAACAACATAGTCTATGTCCTGTCCCACTAATGGACTCTCAACAACGTAGTCTATGTCCTGTCCCACTAATGGACTCTCAACAACATAGTCTATGTCCTGTCTCACTAATGGACTCTCAACAACATAGTCTATGTCCTGTCCCACTAATGGACTCTCAACAACATAGTCTATGTCCTGTCTCACTAATGGACTCTCAACACCAGGTCAGACATGTCCTGTCCCACTAATGGACTCAACAACATAGTAGATGTCCTGTCTCACTAATGGACTCTAGACAACAGGTCAGACATGTCCTGTCCCACTAATGGACTCTCAACAACATAGTCTATGTCCTGTCCCACTAATGGACTCTCAACAACAGGTCAGACATGTCCTGTCCCACTAATGGACTCTCAACAACAAAGTCTATGTCCTGTCTCGCTAATGGACTCTCAACAACAGGTCAGACATGTCCTGTCCCACTAATGGACTCTCAACAACAGGTCAGACATGTCCTGTCCCACTAATGGACTCTCAACAACATAGTCTATGTCCTGTCCCACTAATGGACTCTCAACAACATAGTCTATGTCCTGTCTCACTAATGGACTCTCAACAACATGTCAGACATGTCCTGTCCCACTAATGGACTCTCAACAACATAGTCTATGTCCTGTCTCACTGATGGACTCTCAACAACATAGTCTATGTCCTGTCCCACTAATGGACTCTCAACAACATAGTCTATGTCCTGTCTCACTAATGGACTCTCAACAACATAGTCTATGTCCTGTCCCACTAATGGTCTCTAAACAACATAGTCTATGTCCTGTCCCACTAATGGACTCTCAACAACATAGTCTATGTCCTGTCTCACTAATGGACTCTCAACAACATGTCAGACATGTCCTGTCCCACTAATGGACTCTCAACAACATAGTCTCTGTCCTGTCCCACTAATGGACTCTCAACAACATAGTCTATGTCCTGTCCCACTAATGGACTCTCAACAACATAGTCTATGTCCTGTCTCACCCAACAACATAGTCTATGTCCTGTCTCACTAATGCACTCTCAACAACATAGTCTATGTCCTGTCCCACTAATGGACTCTCAACAACATAGTCTATGTCCTGTCTCACTAATGGACTCTCAACAACAGGTCAGACATGTCCTGTCCCACTAATGGACTCTCAACAACATAGTCTATGCCCTGTCTCACTAATGGACTCTCAACAACATAGTCTATGTCCTGTCCCACTAATGGTCTCTCAACAACATAGTCTATGTCCTGTCCCACTAATGGACTCTCAACAACATAGTCTATGTCCTGTCCCACTAATGGACTCTCAACAACAGGTCAGACATGTCCTGTCCCACTAATGGACTCTCAACAACATAGTCTATGTCCTGTCTCACTAATGGACTCTCAACAACAGGTCCGACATGTCCTGTCCCACTAATGGACTCTCAACAACATAGTCTATGTCCTGTCCCACTTATGGACTCTCAACAACAGGTCAGACATGTCCTGTCCCACTAATGGACTCTCAACAACATAGTCTATGTCCTGTCCCACTAATGGACTCTCAACAACATAGTCTATGTCCTGTCCCACTAATGGACTCTCAACAACAGGTCAGACATGTCCTGTCCCACTAATGGACTCTCAACAACATAGTCTATGTCCTGTCCCACTAATGGACTCTCAACAACATAGTCTATGTCCTGTCCCACTAATGGACTCTCAACAACATAGTATATGTCCTGTCCCACTAATGGACTCTCAACAACAGGTCAGACATGTCCTGTCTCACTAATGGACTCTCAACAACATAGTCTATGTCCTGTCCCACTAATGGACTCCCAACAACAGTAGTCTATGTCCTGTCCCACTAATGGACTCTCAACAACATAGTCTATGTCCTGTCTCACTAATGGACTCTCAACAACAGGTCAGACATGTCCTGTCCCACTAATGGACTCTCAACAACATAGTCTATGTCCTGTCCCACTAATGGACTCTCAACAACATAGTCTATGTCCTGTCCCACTAATGGACTCTCAACAACAGGTCAGACATGTCCTGTCCCACTAATGGACTCTCAACAACATAGACTATGTCCTGTCCCACTAATGGACTCTCAACAACATAGTCTATGTCCTGTCTCACTAATGGACTCTCAACAACAGTAGTCTATGTCCTGTCCCACTAATGGACTCTCAACAACATAGTCTGTGTCTTCTCCCACTAATGGACTCTCAACAACAGGTCAGACATGTCCAGTCCCACTAATGGACTCTCAACAACATAGTCTATGTCCTGTCTCACCAATGTACTCTCAACAACAGGTCAGACATGTCCTGTCCCACTAATGGACTCTCAACAACATAGTCTCTGTCCTGTCCCACTAATGGACTCTCAACAACATAGTCTATGTCCTGTCCCACTAATGGACTCTCAACAACATAGTCTATGTCCTGTCTCACAACAACATAGTCTATGTCCTGTCTCACTAATGGACTCTCAACAACATAGTCTATGTCCTGTCCCACTAATGGACTCTCAACAACATAGTCTATGTCCTGTCTCACTAATGGACTCTCAACAACAGGTCAGACATGTCCTGTCCCACTAATGGACTCTCAACAACATAGTCTATGTCCTGTCTCACTAATGGACTCTCAACAACATAGTCTATGTCCTGTCCCACTAATGGACTCTCAACAACATAGTCTATGTCCTGTCTCACTAATGGACTCTCAACAACATAGTCTATGTCCTGTCCCACTAATGGACTCTCAACAACAGGTCAGACATGTCCTGTCCCACTAATGGACTCTCAACAACATAGTCTATGTCCTGTCTCACTAATGGACTCTCAACAACAGGTCAGACATGTCCTGTCCCACTAATGGACTCTCAACAACATAGTCTATGTCCTGTCCCGCTAATGGACTCTCAACAACAGGTCAGACATGTCCTGTCCCACTAATGGACTCTCAACAACATAGTCTATGTCCTGTCCCACTAATGGACTCTCAACAACATAGTCTATGTCCTGTCCCACTAATGGACTCTCAACAACATAGTCTATGTCCTCTCCCACTAATGGACTCTCAACAACAGGTCAGACATGTCCAGTCCCACTAATGGACTCTCAACAACAGGTAGTCTATGTCCTGTCTCACTAATGGACTCTCAACAACAGTCAGACATGTCCTGTCCCACTAATGGACTCTCAACAACATAGTCTCTGTCCTGTCCCACTAATGGACTCTCAACAACATAGTCTATGTCCTGTCCCACTAATGGACTCTCAACAACATAGTCTATGTCCTGTCTCACTATGGATCAACAACATAGTCTATGTCCTGTCCCACTAATGGACTCTCAACAACATAGTCTATGTCCTGTCCCACTAATGGACTCTCAACAACATAGTCTATGTCCTGTCTCACTAATGGACTCTCAACAACAGGTCAGACATGTCCTGTCCCACTAATGGACTCTCAACAACATAGTCTATGTCCTGTCTCACTAATGGACTCTCAACAACAGGTCAGACATGTCCTGTCCCACTAATGGACTCTCAACAACATAGTCTATGTTCTGTCCCGCTTATGGACTCTCAACAACAGTCAGTCTATGTCCTGTCCCACTAATGGACTCTCAACAACATAGTCTATGTTCTGTCCCACTAATGGACTCTCAACAACATCAGACATGTCCTGTCCCACTAATGGACTCTCAACAACATAGTCTATGTCCTGTCTCACTAATGGACTCTCAACAACATAGTCTATGTCCTGTCCCACTAATGGACTCTCAACAACATAGTCTATGTCCTGTCCCACTAATGGACTCTCAACAACATAGTCTATGTCCTGTCTCACTAATGGACTCTCAACAACAGGTCAGACATGTCCTGTCCCACTAATGGACTCTCAACAACATAGTCTATGTCCTGTCTCACTAATGGACTCTCAACAACAGTCAGACATGTCCTGTCCCACTAATGGACTCTCAACAACAGTAGTCTATGTCCTGTCCCACTAATGGACTCTCAACAACAGTCAGTCATGTCCTGTCCCACTAATGGACTCTCAACAACATAGTCTATGTCCTGTCCCACTAATGGACTCTCAACAACGTAGTCTATGTCCTGTCCCACTAATGGACTCTCAACAACAGGTCAGACATGTCCTGTCCCACTAATGGACTCTCAACAACATAGTCTATGTCCTGTCCCACTAATGGACTCTCAACAACATAGTCTATGTCCTGTCCCACTAATGGACTCTCAACAACATAGTCTATGTCCTGTCCCACTAATGGACTCTCAACAACAGGTCAGACATGTCCTGTCCCACTAATGGACTCTCAACAACATAGTCTATGTCCTGTCCCACTAATGGACTCTCAACAACATAGTCTATGTCCTGTCCCACTAATGGACTCTCAACAACATAGTCTATGTCCTGTCTCACTAATGGACTCTCAACAACAGTCAGTCATGTCCTGTCCCACTAATGGACTCTCAACAACATAGTCTATGTCCTGTCCCACTAATGGACTCTCAACAACATAGTCTATGTCCTGTCTCACTAATGGACTCTCAACAACAGGTCAGACTATGTCCTGTCCCACTAATGGACTCTCAACAACATAGACTTTGTCCTGTCCCACTAATGGACTCTCAACAACATAGTCTATGTCCTGTCTCACTAATGGACTCTCAACAACATAGTCTATGTCCTGTCCCACTAATGGACTCTCAACAACATAGTCTGTATCTTCTCCCACTAATGGACTCTCAACAACAGGTCAGACATGTCCAGTCCCACTAATGGACTCTCAACAACATAGTCTATGTCCTGTCTCACTAATGTACTCTCAACAACAGGTCAGACATGTCCTGTCCCACTAATGGACTCTCAACAACATAGTCTCTGTCCTGTCCCACTAATGGACTCTCAACAACATAGTCTATGTCCTGTCCCACTAATGGACTCTCAACAACATAGTCTATGTCCTGTCTCACTATGCTCTCAACAACATAGTCTATGTCCTGTCTCACTAATGCACTCTCAACAACATAGTCTATGTCCTGTCCCACTAATGGACTCTCAACAACATAGTCTATGTCCTGTCTCACTAATGGACTCTCAACAACAGGTCAGACATGTCCTGTCCCACTAATGGACTCTCAACAACATAGTCTATGCCCTGTCTCACTAATGGACTCTCAACAACATAGTCTATGTCCTGTCCCACTAATGGTCTCTCAACAACATAGTCTATGTCCTGTCTCACTAATGGACTCTCAACAACATAGTCTATGTCCTGTCCCACTAATGGACTCTCAACAACAGGTCAGACATGTCCTGTCCCACTAATGGACTCTCAACAACATAGTCAATGTCCTGTCTCACTAATGGACTCTCAACAACAGGTCAGACATGTCCTGTCCCACTAATGGACTCTCAACAACATAGTCTATGTTCTGTCCCGCTTATGGACTCTCAACAACAGGTCAGACATGTCCTGTCCCACTAATGGACTCTCAACAACATAGTCTATGTCCTGTCCCACTAATGGACTCTCAACAACGTAGTCTATGTCCTGTCCCACTAATGGACTCTCAACAACATAGTCTATGTCCTGTCCCACTAATGGACTCTCAACAACATAGTCTATGTCCTGTCCCACTAATGGACTCTCAACAACATAGTCTATATCCTGTCCCACTGATGGACTCTCAACACCAGGTCAGACATGTCCTGTCCCACTAATGGACTCAACAACATAGTAGATGTCCTGTCTCACTAATGGACTCTCAGACAACAGGTCAGACATGTCCTGTCCCACTAATGGACACTCAACAACATAGTCTATGTCATGTCCCACCAATGGACTCTCAACAACAGGTCAGACATGTCCTGTCCCACTAATGGACTCTCAACAACATAGTCTATGTCCTGTCTCGCTAATGGACTCTCAACAACAGGTCAGACATGTCCTGTCCCACTAATGGACTCTCAACAACAGGTCAGACATGTCCTATCCCACTAATGGACTCTCAACAACATAGTCTATTTCCTGTCCCACTAATGGACTCTCAACAACATAGTCTATGTCCTGTCTCACTAATGGACTCTCAACAACATGTCAGACATGTCCTGTCCCACTAATGGACTCTCAACAACATAGTCTATGTCCTGTCCCACTAATGGTCTCTAAACAACTTAGTCTATGTCCTGTCCCACTAATGGACTCTCAACAACATAGTCTATGTCCTGTCCCACTAATGGACTCTCAACAACAGGTCATACATGTCCTGTCTCACTAATGGACTCTCAACAACATATTCTATGTCCTGTCTCACTAATGGACTCTCAACAACATAGTCTATGTCCTGTCTCACTAATGGACTTTCAAAAAACATAGTCTATGTCCTGTTCCTGCAAATGGACTCTCAACAACAGGTCAGACATGTCCTGTCCACTAATGGGACTCTCAACAACATAGTCTATGTCCTGTCCCACTAATGGACTCTCAACAACATAGTCTGTGTCCTGTCCCACTAATGGACTCTCAACAACATAGTATATGTCCTGTCCCACTAATGGACTCTCAACAACTGGTCAGACATGTCCTGTCTCACTAATGGACTCTCAACAACATAGTCTATGTCCAGTCCCACTAATGGACTCTCAACAACATAGTCTATGTCCTGTCCCACTAATGGACTCTCAACAACATAGTCTGTGTCCTGTCTCACTAATGGACTCTCAACAACAGGTCAGACATGTCCTGTCCCACTAATGGACTCTCAACAACATAGTCTATGTCCTGTCCCACTAATGGACTCTCAACAACATAGTCTATGTCCTGTCCCACTAATGGACTCTCAACAACAGGTCAGACATGTCCTGTCCCACTAATGGACTCTCAACAACATAGTCTATGTCCTGTCCCCACTAATGGACTCTCAACAACATAGTCTATGTCCTGTCCCACTAATGGACTCTCAACAACAGGTCAGACATGTCCTGTCCCACTAATGGACTCTCAACAACATAGTCTATGTCCTGTCTCACTAATGGACTCTCAACAACATAGTCTATGTCCTGTCCCACTAATGGACTCTCAACAACATAGTCTATGTCCTGTCTCACTAATGGACTCTCAACAACAGGTCAGACATGTCCCTGTCCCACTAATGGACTCTCAACAACATAGTCCATGTCCTGTCCACTAATGGACTCTCAACAACATAGTCTATGTCCTGTCCCACTAATGGACTCTCAACAACATAGTCTATGTCCTGTCCCACTAATGGACTCTCAACAACATAGTCTATGTCCTGTCCCACTAATGGACTCTCAACAACAGGTCTGACATGTCCTGTCCCACTAATGGACTCTCAACAACATAGTCTATGTCCTGTCCCACTAATGGACTCTCAACAACATAGTCTATGTCCTGTCTCACTAATGGACTCTCAACACTATAGTCTATGTCCTGTCTCACTAATGGACTCTCAACAACATAGTCTATGTCCTGTCCCACTAATGGACTCTCAACAACACGTAGTCTATGTCCTGTCCCACTAATGGACTCTCAACAACAGTCAGACATGTCCTGTCCCACTAATGGACTCTCAACAACATAGTCTATGTCCTGTCTCGCTAATGGACTCTCAACAACAGGTCAGACATGTCCTGTCCCACTAATGGACTCTCAACAACATAGTCTATGTCCTGTCTCACTAATGGACTCTCAACACTATAGTCTATGTCCTGTCTCACCAATGGACTCTCAACAACAGGTCAGACATGTCCTGTCCCACTAATGGACTCTCAACAACATAGTCTATGTCCTGTCCCACTAATGGACTCTCAACAACATAGTCTATGTCCTGTCTCACTAATGGACTCTCAACAACATGTCTTGTCCTGTCCCAAATGGACTCTCCTGTCCTGTCCACTAATGGACTCTCAACAACATAGTCTATGTCTGTCCCACTAATGGACTCTCAACAAATAGTATGTCCTGTCCCACTAATGGACTCCTCAACAACAGGTTCGGACATGTCCTGTCTCACTAATGGACTCTCCAACAACATAGTCTTGTCCGGTCCCACTAATGGACTCTCAACAACATAGTCTATTCCTTCCCACTAATGACTCTCAACGGTCACTGTCTTCTCACTTCTAATGACTCTCACAACTATTCTATGTCCTTCTCACTAATGACTCTCAACAGCATAGTCTATGTCCTGTCCCACTAATACTCTCAACAACATAGTCTATGTCCTGTCCCACTAATGACTCTCAACAACAGTAGTCTTGTCCTTCCACTAATGACTCTCAACAACATAGTCTATTCCTTCCCACTAATGACTCTCAACAGCATTTCTGACATCTCCTGTCTCCCACTAATGACTCTCAACAGCACTAGTCTATGTCCTGTCTCTCACTAATGACTCTCAACAACATAGTCTGTGTCCTCTCCCACTAATGACTCTCAACACATCAACATGTCCTCTCCCACTAATGACTCTCAACACATAGTCGGTTCCTTCCCACTAATACTCTCAACAGTCATCTATTCCTGTCCCACTAATACTCTCAACAACATAGTCTTTCCTGTCCCGCTAATGACTCTCGACACTAGTCTCTATCTTCTCATCCACTAATGACTCTCACACACTTTTTTCCTGTCCACTATTCTCCACTAATGTACTCTCAAACAGTAGTCTATTCCTTCCCACTTTACTCCTCAACAGCATAGTCTTGTCCTTCCCTTTGATTCAACCCCATAGTCTTTCTTCCCACTATACTCTCGCAGTCGCATGTCCTGTCCCACTACTCTCACACATAGTCTATTCCTTCCCACTATTGCACTCTCAGCATCAGCTGTCTATTCCTTCTCACTAATGACTCTCAACAAACATTCTTTCCTTCTCTACAAATACTCTCAACACAGGTCAGACATGTCCTGTCCCACTAATGACTCTCAACAACATTCTATTCCTGTCCACGCTAATGACTCTCAACATCGTAGTCTATTCCTTCCCACTAATACTCTCAACAACGGTCCATTCCTTCCCCCTAATGACTCTCCACAATGTCTATTTCCGTCCCACTAATGACTCTCCAGCAGCATATTTGTCCTCTCCCACTATGACTCTCAACAACAGATCAACATGTCTTCCATTCACTAATGACTCTCAACAGGCATGTTCTATCTCTGTCTCACTAATGACTCTCAACAACATAGTCTATGTCCTGTCTCACTATTGACTCTCAGCAACATAGTCTATATCCTGTCCCACTAATGACTCTCAACAGCGGGTCAGTCTTTCCTGTCCCACTAATGACTCTCACAGCATTCTATGTCCTTCTCACTAATGACTCTCACTTCCTATCACCACTAATACTCTAAACATGTCTGTTCCCCTAATGACTCTCAACAGCGGTCAGTCTATGTCCTGTCCCACTAATGGACTTTTCTCCAACAACATCGTCTGTGTCACTGTCCCACTAATACTCTCATCAGCATATCTATTCCTTCCCCTAATATCTCACACTGGGTCTGACATGACCTTCCCACTATACTCTCAACAGCATAGTCTATTCCATTCCCACTAATGACTCTCAACAACACTTTAGTCTATGTCCTGTCTCACTAATACTCTCCATATAGTCTTTCCCTCACTAATGACTCTCCCGGTCTATTCCTTCCATATGACATCATTTCCTTCCCACAATGACTCTCAACAGCAGGTCAGTCATGTCCTTCCCACTAATGACTCTCAGCGCAGCATGGTCTATGTCACTGTCTCGCTAATGACTCTCAACACTGGTCCAGTCATATCCATCCCACTAATGACTCTCAACAGCATAGTCTTCCCTTCCCCACTATATTAATATCTTCCTTCTCACTAATGACTCTCAAGCATAACCAGTCAACATCCTGTCCTAATACTCTCACAAATTTTCTTCCCCTTACTCTCAACTCATAAAATTTCTCTCACTATACTCATCAACAACTCAGTTATCTCTTCTCTCTCAACAGCATATCTTGTCTTCACACTAATGACTCTCATCATATCTTTCTCCTATACTCTCAACAGCATAGTTTTCTTCTCACTATTGACTCTCACAACGGTCAACATGTCCTGTCTCACTAATGAGTCTCAACAACATTTCCCTATACTCTCAACACTAGTCTATGTCCTCCACTAATCAGCAGCTGTCAGTCATGTCACTGTCCCACTAATGAAACCCATTTCTCTGTATACTTTCACATTCTATTCACTGTCTCTTCTAATACTCTCCATTTCCTGTCCCACTAATGACTCTCAACACATATCTTTCCTTCTCACTAATGACTCTCAACAGCATAGTCGATGTCTGTCTCACTAAGATCTCACACGTCATACCTGTCCAATGTCCCACTAACTGACTCTCAGCAACTTGTTTTGTCCTGTCCCACCTAATGACTCTCAACACATGTCTTTCACCACTAATGACTCTCAGCAGCATAATCTATGTACTGTCCCACTAATGACTCTCAACAACATAGTCTACATATCTTCTCCCCTCTAATGACTCTCAACAGCATTTTCCCGTCCCACTATGACTCTCAGCAGCATAAATTCTTCATTCTGTCTCCCCAATGTACTCTCAACAACCCAGTCCCAATGTTCCTTCCCTTACCCCAACATATCTTTCTTCTCCCACTAATACTCTCACCACGCAGAGTCATGTCCCGGTCCCACTAATGACTCTCAACAGCACATAGTCTATATCTGTCTCACCAATGTACTCTCCAACTTTTAGGTCAACATGTCCTGTCCCACTAATACTCTCACAACTCATAGTTCTTCCTTCACCACTATTGACTCTCACCCAGTCATTATTCCTTCCCACCAATGACTCTCAACACATAGTCTATTCTCAACAACATGTCCATACCTTCTTCCACACTAATAATTCTTTCCTTCCTAATGACTCTCAACAACAGTCATCTATTCCTGTCCCATCTAATGACTCTCACAACGGTTCAACATTCCTCCCCTATTACTCTCAACAACATAGTCTATTCCTTCTCACTAATACTCTCAACAGCACTTAGTCTATGTCCTGTCCCGCTAATGACTCTCCAACCCAACATATCATATTCCTTCTCACTAATGACTCTCATCACATAGTCTATTCTGCCCCCACTAATGGTCTCTCAACAACATCAGACTATGTCCTTCTAATGGACTCTCAGCAGCATAGTCTAGTTCACTGTCTCACCTAATGACTCTCACACAGGTCAGTCATATCCTTCCCACTAATGACTCTCAACATTCTGTCTAACATATCTCTGTCCCGCTTATACTCTCAACACCATCACTGTCTGTCTCACTAATGACTCTCAACAGCATAGTCTATGTCCTGTCCCACTAATGACTCCTCAACAAACATAATCATTTTCCACATGCTCTCAACAACTCAATATTCTGTCCCACGAATGACTCTCAACAGCATAGTCTATGTCTGTCCCCCTAATGACTCTCAACAGCATAGTCTATATCCTGTCCCACCAAGTGACTCTCAACACATCAGTCATATCCTTCTACTAATATCTACACATATCAGATGTCCTGTCTCACTAATGACTCTACACGTCATACTATGTCCTGTCCCACTATTGGGCCCACTCCAGCAGCACCAGTCTATATCATGTCCCTCCAATGACTCTCAACAGCAGGTCAACATGTCCTGTCCCACTAATGACTCTCACGCATAATTTAATCACCTCCCTATTGACTCTCAACAGTCGGTCTATGTCCTGTCCCACTAATGACTCTCAACAGCAGGTCAACTGTCTTCCCACTAAAGACTCTCATCACATATTTTCTGTCCCACTAATACTCTCAACAAGCATAGTCTATCCTTTCACTAATGACTCTCAACCACTGTTATCTCTTCCCACTAATGCTCTCCAACAACATATCTAGTCTGTCCCACTAATACCTCTCAACAGCACTTCAGTCATGTCCTGTCCACCTAATGACTCTCACAGCATAGTCTATGTCACTGTCCTGCTAATGACTCTCAACAACACTTCTACTTTCACTGTCCCCACTAATGAACTCTCAACAACATAGTCTATGTCCTGTCCCACCTAATGACTCTCACAGTAGTCTATTCACTTCTCTTAATGGACTCTCACAACATAGTCTATGTCCAATCCACTAATGACTCTCAACAGCATAGTCTTTTGTCCATCACTAATGACTCTCAGCAGAGTCTTGTCCTCTCACTAATACTCTCACTCATTACCACTAATGACTCTCAACAGCATAGTCTATGTCCCTGTCCCACTAATACTCTCAACAACTCATATCTTTCCTGTCCCACTAATGACTCTCAACAACGTTTTGTATCTTCTCCATGAATCTCTCAGCAGCCCAGTCTATTCCTCCTACTAATCTCAGCAGCATGGTCTATGTCCTGTCCCACTAATGGACTCTCAGCAACAGGTCAGACATGTCCTGTCCCACTAATGACTCTCAACAGCATAGTCTCTGTCCTCTCTTCCACTAATGACTCTCAGCAGCATAGTCTATTCCTGTCCCACTAATGACTCTCAACAACATAGTCTATGTCCTGTCTCACTAATGACTCTCAACAACAGATCAACCTGTCCCTCCACTATACTCATAGTCTCATGTCCTGTCCCACTATTGGTCTCTCCTTCAGCACTAGTCTATTCCTTCCCTTTCATGACTCTCAACAACATATCTTTAATCTTGTCGCCACCTAAATGACTCTCAACAGCATAGTCTATGTCATGTCCCTCTAATGACTCTCAAATATTTCATTCTGTCCCACCTAAATGACTCTCACAACACATATATCACTTCCCCTATGACTCTCAACAGCATAGTCTATGTCCTGTCTCACTAATACTCCTCACACAGTCAGACTATGTCCCTGTCTCACTAATACTCTCACAAGTCTTTTTTTGTACTCTCAACACTATCTTTCTGTCTCACTAATGGACTCTCAACTAGTCTATTCCTTTCCCACCATGACTCCTCAGCAACGTCAGACTGTGTCCTGTCCCACTAATTACTCTCAACAACATAGGTCTATGTCCACTTCTCCTAATACTCTCCAACACATCACATTCTTCCCACCAATGACTCTCAACAGCATAGTCAATTCACTCTCACTAATGACTCTCAACAACAGGTCAGTCTATGTCCTGTCTCACTAATGACTCTCAACAACAGGTCCAGTCTATGTCCTGTCCCACTAATGACTCTCAAACAGCAGTCCAGTCTATGTCACTGTCCCACTAATGACTCTCAACAACATAGTTTTCCTGTCCCACCTAATGACTCTCCCACAACTATCATTCCTGTCACCACAATGTATTCTCAACAGCGCCTTCCTCCACTAATGGACTCTCAACAGCATAGTCTATGTCCTTCCCTATGACTCTCAGCAACATATTATACCACTGTCCCACTAATGACTCTCACACGGTCAGACATGTCCTGTCCCACTAATACTCTCAACAACATATATGTCCTTCTCACTAATGACTCTCAACACAGTCAGTTATGTCCTTCCCCTATACTCTCCACACATTATATTCCCGCTAATGTGACTCTCAACAACAGGTCAACATGTCCTTCTCACTAATACTCTCAACACTTCTTTCCTGTCTCACTGATGACTCTCAACAACATAGTCTATGTCCTGTCTCACTATTGACTCTCCAACAACAGTCATTATTACCAATTCCCACTAATGACTCTCCAACAACAGGTCCCAGGACATGTCACTGTCCACTAATGACTCTCAACAGCTGTAGTCTATTTCACTGTCCCACTATTGACTCTCTAACAGCATAGTCTATGTCCTTGTCCCACTAATGACTTCACAACCCAAATCAACCATGTCCACTAATGACTCTCAACACATATCTCCATGTCCTGTCCCACTAATGGACTCTCAGCAACATAGTCTATGTCCTGTCCCACTAATGACTCTCAACAACATAGTCTGTGTCTGTCCCACTAATGACTCTCAACAACATAGTCTATATCCTGTCCCACTAATGGACTCTCAACACCAGGTCCAGACATGTCCCTTGTCCCACTAATGGACTCCCAGCAACATATTAGATGTCCTGTCTCACTAATGGACTCTGGACAGGTCAACCATTCTGTCCCACTAATGACACTCAACAACTTAGATCTGGCAATGATCTGTCCCACCCAATTGACTCTCAGCTTAACAGTCCAACCTTTCACCAGCCCACTAATGACTCTCAGCAACATGGTCTATGTGCTGTCTGCAGCTAATGACTCTCAACAGCAGGTCAGACATGTCTGTCCCGCCAATGGACTCTCAGCAGCGGGTCAGACATTCTATCCACTAATGACTCTCAACAACACAGTCTATTTCTGTCCCACTAATGGGCTCTCAACAGCATAGTCTATGTCTGTCTCACTAATGACTCTCAGCAGCATGTCGGAGCATGTCCTGGCCACACTAATGACTCCCAACAGCATGAGTCTATTCTGTCCCACTAATGGTCTCTAAACAACATAGTCATGTCTGTCCCACTAATGACTCTCAGCAACATAGGTCTATGTCTGTCACCTAATGGACTCTCCAACATATGGTCCATGTCACTGTCCACTAATGACTCTCAGCAACAGGTCAACATTCTGTCTGCTAATGACTCCATCTTATTCGTTCTCACTATTGACTCTCCTTCCTTATAGTCTATGTCACTGTCTCACTAATGATAACCATAGTCTATGTCTCTTAGTTTTGATGTCTTGTTTTCACTTATGTGGCTTTCAATAGGTTGAGACATGTCTTGTCTCTACTTACGATTTCAACAATATAGTTTCTGTCTTCTTGTCTTACTACTTGACTCACAACATAGTTTTATGTTCCTGTTTGTATCGACTTCCTCAACAATATAGTTTTTCGCGTCTTGTCTTTGCAGCCAATGTAATATAGTTTCAGATGTCCTGTCTCTCATCACGACTTTCAACAAAATTGAGTGTTTGTCTATGTCTCACTTATCATGTGACTTTTAACAACATAAAGTTTCTGATCTTGTTCACTACGACTTCTCTTTACAACAGTGCTATCGTGACTACTGTTCTGTCTTACTAATGTACTTTCATCAACATAGCTCCCATGCTCTGTTCACCACGGACTCTCTCTTTAAATAAATATAGTTTGTGTTCTGTTCCCATCAATGGCTTCCTCAACAATATAGTTTTTCGCGTCTTGTCTTTGCAGCCAATGTAATATAGTTTCAGATGTCCTGTCTCTCATCACGACTTTCAACAAATTGAGTGTTTGTCTATGTCTCACTTATCATGTGACTTTTAACAACATAAAGTTTCTGATCTTGTTCACTACGACTTCTCTTTACAACAGTGCTATCGTGACTACTGTTCTGTCTTACTAATGTACTTTCATCAACATAGCTCCATGCTCTGTTCACCACGGGACTCTCTCTTTAAATAAATATAGTTTGTGTTCTGTTCCCATCAATGGCTCCTCAACAACATAGTTTCAAAAAGTGTTCCTGTTCTTGCATTAATGTACTTCTACAACAACATAGTCTATGTCTCTGTTCTACTAATGACCACTTTCAACAACAGGTAGTCTGGTGTCCTGTCCTACTAATGGATTCTTGTCATTGACGACATAGCTCTGTTTCTGTTCACATAAAATTTCGACTTCTCTCAACAACAGGTCAGATATATGTTCTGTCTACAACTCACTAACATAGTTCTATACACCTGTCCACTAATGGACTCCTTGCAACAAACATATTTGCGAATGTCCCGTCCCTACTAATGGTCTCCTCATAACAATGAGCAGTCCATGTCTGTCTCACTGATCTGGATTTCTCAACAATGCAAAGCTCCATGCGTCCTGTCCTACTTAATGGATTTCAACAACAGGTTTACATGTCCCGTTCTACTTATTTGGACTCTCAACAATATAGTTTATGTGTGTCTCACTAATTGACTCTCAACAGGTATACATTTAATTATAGATGTCCTGTCCTCACTAATGATTCTAAACTAACATAAAGAAGTTGGTGTCTGTCGAATGGTTCAACAACAGGCGAGGCACCTTGTCTCACTAATGGTACTTTCAAACGAACACAGCTCCCCAAGTGCTTTCTGTCCCACTAATGGACTCTCTCAACAACAGGTCATGTCCTGTCTACTACGGGACCTCAAAACATAGTTATGTTGTCTAATGTATGTCTCAATAATAGTTGTTGATATGAACCGTTCACTTAATGACTTTCTTTAACAACATAGTCTGGTTGTGTCCTGTCCGCTTCTGACTTCAACAACAGGCCTGAGGCAGTCTCTGGTCTTACTAATGGACTTCAAACAACATAGCCAGACAAGTGTCTCTGTCCACTAATGCGACCCAACAACGTTACGACATGTCCTGTCACACGGGATCTCAACAACATAGTTATGTTTTAATGGACTCTGAACAACATAGTCTATGTCCTGTCTCGACTAATGGATTCTCAACAACATAGTCCATGTCCTGTCCACTAATGGACTCTCAACAACAGGTCAGACATGTCCTGTCCCACTAATGGACTCTCAACAAGCTATAGTCTATGTCTTGTCCCACTAATGGACTCTCGACAACATAGTCTGTCCTGTCTCACTAATGGACTCTCAACAACAGGTCAGACATGTCTGTCCCACTAATGGACTCTCAACAACATAGTCTATGTCCTGTCCCACTAATGGACTCTCAACAACATAGTCTATGTCCTGTCCCACTAATGGACTCTCAACAACATAGTCTATGTCCTGTCCCACTAATGGACTCTCAACAACAGGTCAGACATGTCCTGTCTCACTAATGGATTCTCAACAACATAGTCTATGTCCTGTCCCACTAATGGGACTCTCAACAACATAGTCTATGTCCTGTCCCACTACTGGACTCTCAACAACATAGTCTATGTCCTGTCTCACTAATTGACTCTCAACAACAGGTCAGACATGTCCTGTCACTAATGGACTCTCAACAACATAGTCTATGTCCTGTCTCACTAATGGACTCTCAACAACATAGTCTATATGTCCTGTCCCACTAATGGACTCTCAACAACATAGTCTATGTCCTGTCTCATGTGACTCTTCATCGTAACAGGTCAGACATGCTCCTGTCCCGACTACTGGACTTCAACAATATAGTCTGCGCAGTGTTCTGTCTCACTAATGGACTCTTTGCAACAACATAGCTTTCATGCGTCTCTGTCCCACTACGGACGATTCAACACCAGGTTGTGCTCAAGTGTTCCTGTCTCACTAATGGACTCTCAACAACATAGTCTATGTCCTGTCCCACTAATGGACTCTCAACAACAGGTCAGACATGTCCTGTCCCACTAATGGACTCTCAACAACATAGTCTATGTCCTGTCTCACTAATGACTCTCAACAACATAGTCTATGTCCTGTCCCACTAATGGACTCTCAACAACATAGTCTAGGTGTCCTGTCTCACTAATGGACTCTCAACAACAGGTCAACATGTCTGTCTCATAATGGATCTCAACAACATAGTCTATGTCCTGTCCCACTAATGGACTCTCAACAACATAGTCTATGTCCTGTCTCACTAATGGACTCTCAACAACAGGTCTGACATGTCCTGTCCCACTAATGGACTCTCAACAACATAGTCTATGTTTGCCCACAATGACTCACAAATATTTAGCTCCCACTAATGGACTCTCAACAACATAGTTTATGTCCTGTCCTACTAATGGACTCTCAACACTAGTCTCATGTCCTGTCCCACTAATGGACTTTAAACAACAGTAGACATGTCCTGTCCCACTAATGGACTCTCAACAACATAGTCTATGTCCTGTCTCACTAATGGACTCTCAACAATAGTCATGTCCTGTCTCACTAATGGATTTCAACAACATAGTCTATGTCTCTGTCTCACTAATGGACTCTCAACAACATAGTCTATGTCCTGTCCCACTAATGGACTCTCAACAACATAGCTATGTCCCGCCACTAATGGACTCTCAACAACATAAGTCTATGTCCTGTCTCACTAATGGACTCTCAACAACAGTCAGTCTATGTCCTGTCCCACTAATGGACTCTCCCAACAACATAGTCTATGTCCTGTCCCACTAATGGACTCTCAACAACAGGTCAGACATGTCCTGTTCCACTAATGGACTCCTCAACAACATAGTCTATGTCCTGTCTCACTAATGGAACCTCTCAACAACAGGTCAGACATGTCCCGTCCCACTAATGGGACTCCCAACAACCAGATCACCTGTCCTACTAATGGACTTCAACAAACATTGTCCTGTTCCACTACGGGATTCCAAAACACTCAGCAGACTGTCTCCTAATGGACTCTCAACAACATAGTCTCTGTCCTGTCCCACTAATGGACTCTCAACAACAGTAGTCTGTGTCCTGTCCCACTAATGGACTCCAACAACAGTCAGACATGTCCTGTCCCACTAATGGACTCTCAACAACATAGTCTGGTCTGTCTCACTAATGCACTCTCAACAACATAGTCATGTCCTGTCCCACTAATGGACTCTCAACAACAGTAGTCTATGTCCTGTCTCACTAATGGACTCTCAACAACATCAGTCTATGTCCTGTCCACTAATGGACTCTCAACAACATAGTCTATGTCCTGTCCTGCTAATGGACTCTCAACAACAGGTCAGACATGTCCTGTCCCACTAATGGTCTCTCAACAACATAGTCTATGTCCTGTCTCACTAATGGACTCTCAACAATATAGTCTATGTCCTGTCCTACTAATGGACTCTCAACAACATAGTCTATGTCCTGTCCCACTAATGGACTCTCAACAACATAGATCATGTCCTGTCCACTAATGGACTCTCAACAACATAGACTATGTCCTGTCCCACTAATGGACTCTCAACAACATAGTCTATGTCCTGTCCCACTAATGGACTCTCAACAACATTGTCTATGTCCTGTCCACTAATGGACTCTCAACAACAGGTCTGACATGTCTTCTCCCACTAATGGACTCTCAACAACATAGTTCATGTCCGTCCCACTAATGGACTCCTCAACAACATAGTCTATGTCCTGTTTCACTAATGTACTCTCAACAACAGGTCAGACATGTGTCCTGTCCCACTAATGGACTCTCAACAACATAGTCTTGTCCTGTCCCACTAATGGACTCTCAACAACATAGTCTATGTCCTGTCCCACTAATGGACTCTCAACAACATAGACTATGTCCTGTCCCACTAATGGACTCTCAACAACATAGTCTATGTCCTGTCTCACTAATGGACTCTCAACAACATAGTCTATGTCCCGTCCCACTAATGGACTCTCAACAACATAGTCCATGTCCTGTCCCACTAATGGACTCTCAACAACAGGTCAGACATGTCCTGTCCCACTAATGGACTCTCAACAACATAGTCTATGTCCTGTCCCACTAATGGACTCAACAACATAGTCTATGTCTGTCCTCACTAATGGACTCTCAACAACAGTCTATGTCCTGTCCCACTAATGGACCTCAACAACATAGTCTATGTCCTGTCCCACTAATGGACTCTCAACAACAGTCGACATGTCCTGTCCCACTAATGGACTTCAACAACATAGTTATGTCCTGTCTCATAATGGACTCTCAACAACATCAGTCCATGTCCTGTCCCACTAATGGACTCTCAACAACATAGCTATGTCCTGTCCACTAATGGACTCTCAACAACATAGTCTATGTCCTGTCCCACTAATGGACTCTCAACAACATAGTCTATGTCCTGTCTCACTAATGGACTCTCAACAACAGGTCAGATGTCCTGTCCCACTAATGGACTCCAACAACATAGTCTATGTCCTGTCCCACTAATGGACTCTCAACAACAGTAGTCTATGTCCTGTCCCACTAATGGACTCTCAACAACATCAGACATGTCCTGTCCCACTAATGGACTCTCAACAACATAGTCCATGTCCTGTCTCACTAATGGACTCTCAACAACATGTCAACATGTCCCACTAATGGACTCTCAACAACATAGTCTATGTCTGTCCCACTAATGGACTCCAACAACAGTAGCTATGTCCTGTCTCACTAATGGACTCTCAACAACAAGTCTACGCCTGTCCCACTAATGGACTCTCAACAACATAGTCTATGTCCTTCCCATAATGGACTCTCAACAACATAGTCTATGTCCTGTCCTACTAATGGACTCTCAACAACATAGGTCTGTGTCCTGTCCACTAATGGACTCTCAACAACAGGTCTGACATGTCCTGTCTCACTAATGGACTCTCAACAACATAGTCTATGTCCTGTCCCACTAATGGACTCTCAACAACAGGTAGTCATGTCCTGTCCTACTAATGGACTCTCAACAACATAGTCTATGTCCTGTCCCACTAATGGACTCTCAACAACATAGACATGTCCTGTCTCACTAATGGACTCTCAACAACAGGTCAGACATGTCCTGTCCCACTAATGGACTCTCAACAACATAGTCTATGTCCTGTCCCACTCAATGGACTCTCAACAACATAGTCGTGTCCTGTCCCACTAATGGACTCCAACAACATCAGACATGTCCTGTCTCACTAATGGACTCTCAACAACATAGTCTATGTCCTGTCCCACTAATGGACTCTCAACAGCATAGTCTATGTCCTGTCTCACTAATGGACTCTCAACAACATAGTCTATGTCCTGTCCCAAATGGACTCTCAACAACAGGTCAGACATGTCCTGTCCCACTAATGGACTCTCAACAACATAGTCTATGTCCTGTCCCACTAATGGACTCTCAACAACATAGTCTATGTCCTGTCCCTAATGGACTCTCAACAACATAGTTTATGTCCTGTCCTACTAATGGACTCTCAACAACAGGTCAGACATGTCCTGTCTCACTAATGACTCTCAACAACATAGTCTTGTCCGTCCCACTAATGGACTCTCAACAACATAGTCTATGTCCTGTCCCACTAATGGACTCTCAACAACATAGTTATGTCCTGTCTCACTAATGGACTCTCAACAACAGGTCAGACATGTCCTGTCCCACTAATGGACTCTCAACAGCATAGTCTATGTCCAGTCCCACTAATGGACTCTCAACAACATAGTCTGTCCTGTCCCACCAAGGACTCTCAACAACATAGTCTTGTCCTGTCTCACTAATGGACTCTCAACAACAGGTCAGACATGTCCTGTCCCACTAATGGACTCTCAACAACATAGTCTATGTCCTGTCTCACTAATGGACTCTCAACAACATAGTCTTGTCCTGTCCCACTAATGGACTCTCAACAACAGTCAGTCATGTCCTGTCCACTAATGGACTCTCAACAACATAGTCTATGTCCTGTCTCACTAATGGACTCTCAACAACATAGTCTATGTCCTGTCCCACTAATGGACTCTCAACAACAGGTCAGACATGTCCTGTCCCACTAATGGACTCTCAACAACATAGTCTGTGTCCTGTCCCACTAATGGACTCTCAACAACATAGTCTATGTCCTGTCCCACTAATGGACTCTCAACAACAGTCAGACTATGTCCTGTCTCACTAATGGACTCTCAACAACATAGTCTATGTCCTGTCCCACTAATGGACTCTCAACAACATAGTCTATGTCCTGTCTCCACTAATGGACTCTCAACAACAATAGTTATGTCCTGTCCCACTAATGGACTCTCAACAACATAGTCTATGTCCTGTCCCACTAATGGACTCTCAACAACAGGTCAGACATGTCCTGTCCCACTAATGGACTCTCAACAACATAGTCTATGTCCTGTCCCACTAATGGACTCTCAACAACATAGTCTATGTCCTGTCTCACTAATGGACTCTCAACAACATAGTCTACGTCCTGTCCCACTAATGGACTCTCAACAACATAGTCTATGTCCTGTCTCACTAATGGACTCTCAACAACATAGTCTATGTCCTGTCCCACTAATGGACTCTCAACAACAGGTCAGACATGTCCTGTCCCACTAATGGACTCTCAACAACATAGTCCATGTCCTGTCCACTAATGGACTCTCAACAACATCAGTCATGTCCTGTCCCACTAATGGACTCTCAACAACATAGTCTATGTCCTGTCCCACTAATGGACTCTCAACAACAGGTAAGTCTATGTCTGTCCCACTAATGGACTCTCAACAACATAGTCTATGTCCTGTCCCACTAATGGACTCTCAACAACAGGTCAGACATGTCCTGTCCCACTAATGGACTCTCAACAACATAGTCTATGTTCTGTCCCACCTATGGACTCTCAACAACAGTCAGTCATGTCCTGTCCCACTAATGGACTCTCAACAACATAGTCTATGTCCTGTCCCACTAATGGACTCTCAACAACAGGTCAGACATGTCCTGTCCCACTTGGGACTCTCAACAACATAGTCTATGTCCTGTCCCACTAATGGACTCTCAACAACGTAGTCTATGTCCTGTCCCACTAATGGACTCTCAACAACAGGTCAGTCTATGTCCTGTCCCACTAATGGACTCTCAACAACATAGTCTATGTCCTGTCCCACTAATGGACTCTCAACAACAGTAGACTATGTCCTGTCCCACTAATGGACTCTCAACAACAGTAGTCTAGTGTCCTGTCCCACTAATGGACTCTCAACAACAGGTCAGACATGTCCTGTCCCACTAATGGACTCTCAACAACATAGTCTATGTCGTCCACTAATGGACTCTCAACAACATAGTCTATGTCCTGTCTCACTAATGGACTTCTCAACAACATAGTCTATGTCCTGTCCTACAAATGGACTCTCAACAACAGGTCAGACATGTCCTGTCCACTAATGGACTCTCAACAACATAGTCTATGTCCTGTCCCACTAATGGACTCTCAACAACATAGTCTATGTCCTGTCCCACTAATGGACTCTCAACAACATAGTATATGTCCTGTCCCACTAATGGACTCTCAACAACAGGTCAGACATGTCCTGTCTCACTAATGGACTCTCAACAACATAGTCTATGTCCAGTCCCACTAATGGACTCTCAACAACATAGTCTATGTCCTGTCCCACTAATGGACTCTCAACAACATAGTCTATGTCCTGTCTCACTAATGGACTCTCAACAACAGGTCAGACATGTCCTGTCCCACTAATGGACTCTCAACAACATAGTCTATGTCCTGTCCCACTAATGGACTCTCAACAACATAGTCTATGTCCTGTCTCACTAATGGACTCTCAACAACAGGTCAGACATGTCCTGTCCCACTAATGGACTCTCAACAACATAGTCTATGTCCTGTCCCACTAATGGACTCTCAACAACATAGTCTATGTCCTGTCCCACTAATGGACTCTCAACAACAGGTCAGACATGTCCTGTCCCACTAATGGACTCTCAACAACATAGTCTATGTCCTGTCCCACTAATGGACTCTCAACAACATAGTCTATGTCCTGTCCCACTAATGGACTCTCAACAACATAGTCTATGTCCTGTCTCACTAATGGACTCTCAACAACAGGTCAGACATGTCCTGTCCCACTAATGGACTCTCAACAACATAGTCTATGTCCTGTCCCACTAATGGACTCTCAACAACATAGTCTATGTCCTGTCCCACTAATGGACTCTCAACAACATAGTCTATGTCCTGTCCCACTAATGGACTCTCAACAACATAGTCTATGTCCTGTCTCACTAATGGACTCTCAACAACAGGTCTGACATGTCCTGTCCCACTAATGGACTCTCAACAACATAGTCTATGTCCTGTCCCACTAATGGACTCTCAACAACATAGTCTATGTCCTGTCTCACTAATGGACTCTCAACACTATAGTCTATGTCCTGTCTCACTAATGGACTCTCAACAACATAGTCTATGTCCTGTCCCACTAATGGACTCTCAACAACATAGTCTATGTCCTGTCCCACTAATGGACTCTCAACAACAGTCAGACATGTCCTGTCCCACTAATGGACTCTCAACAACATAGTCTATGTCCTGTCTCGCTAATGGACTCTCAACAACAGGTCAGACATGTCCTGTCCCACTAATGGACTCTCAACAACAGGTCAGACTATGTCCTGTCCCACTAATGGACTCTCAACAACATAGTCTATGTCCTGTCCCACTAATGGACTCTAAACAACATAGTCTATGTCCTGTCTCACTAATGGACTCTCAACAACAGGTCAGACATGTCCTGTCCCACTAATGGACTCTCAACAACATAGTCTATGTCCTGTCCCACTAATGGACTCTCAACAACAGGTCAGACATGTCCTGTCCCACTAATGGACTCTCAACAACATAGTCTATGTCCTGTCCCACTAATGGACTCTCAACAACATCAGTCTATGTCCTGTCCCACTAATGGACTCTCAACAACATAGTCTATGTCCTGTCCTACTAATGGACTCTCAACAACATAGTCTATGTCCTGTCTCACTAATGGACTCTCAACAACATAGTCTATGTCCTGTCCCACTAATGGACTCTCAACAACATAGTCATGTCCTGTCTCACTAATGGACTCTCAACAACATAGTCTATGTCCTGTCCCACTAATGGACTCTCAACAACATCAGACATGTCCTGTCCCACTAATGGACTCTCAACAACATAGTCTATGTCCTGTCTCACTAATGGACTCTCAACAACATCAGTATGTCTGTCCCACTAATGGACTCTCAACAACATACTGTCCTGTCCCACTAATGGACTCTCAACAACATAGTCTATGTCCTGTCCCACTAATGGACTCTCAACAACATAGTCTATGTCCTGTCCCACTAATGGACTCTCAACAACATAGTCTATGTCCTGTCTCACTAATGGACTCTCAACAACAGGTCAGACATGTCCTGTCCCACTAATGGACTCTCAACAACATAGTCTATGTCCTGTCCCACTAATGGACTCTCAACAACATAGTCTATGTCCTGTCCCACTAATGGACTCTCAACAACATGGTCAGCATGTCCTGTCCCACTAATGGACTCTCAACAACATAGTCTATGTCCTGTCCCACTAATGGACTCTCAACAACATAGTCTATGTCCTGTCCCACTAATGGACTCTCAACAACATAGTCTATGTCCTGTCCCACTAATGGACTCTCAACAACAGGTAGTCTATGTCCTGTCTCACTAATGGACTCTCAACAACATAGTCATGTCCTGTCCCACTAATGGACTCTCAACAACATAGTCTATGTCCTGTCTCACTAATGGACTCTCAACAACAGGTCAGACATGTCCTGTCCCACTAATGGACTCTCAACAACATAGTCTAATGTCCTGTCCCACTAATGGACTCTCAACAACAGTTAGTCTATGTCCTGTCCCACTAATGGACTCTCAACAACATAGTCTATGTCCTGTCTCACTACAAAAGTCATGTCCTGTCCCACTAATGGACTCTCAACAACATAGTCTATGTCCTGTCCCACTAATGGACTCTCAACAACATAGTCTATGTCCTGTCCCACTAATGGACTCTCAACACTACAGTCTTGTCCTGTCTCACTAATGGACTCTCAACAACAGGTAGTCTATGTCCTGTCCCACTAATGGACTCTCAACAACATAGTCTATGTCCTGTCCCACTAATGGACTCTCAACAACATAGACTATGTCCTGTCCCACTAATGGACTCTCAACAACATAGTCTATGTCCTGTCTCACTAATGGACTCTCAACAACAGGTCAGACTGTCCTGTCCCACTAATGGACTCTCAACAACAGTAGTCTATGTCCTGTCCCACTAATGGACTCTCAACAACAGAGTCAGACTATGTCCTGTCCCACTAATGGACTCTCAACAACATAGTCTATGTCCTGTCTCACTAATGGACTCTCAACAACAGGTCAGACATGTCCTGTCCCACTAATGGACTCTCAACAACAGGTAGTCTATGTCCTGTCCCACTAATGGACTCTCAACAACATAGTCTATGTCCTGTCCCACTAATGGACTCTCAACAACATAGCTGTCCTGTCCCACTAATGGACTCTCAACAACAGGTAGTCTATGTCCTGTCCCACTAATGGACTCTCAACAACATAGTCTATGTCCTGTCCCACTAATGGACTCTCAACAACATAGTCTATGTCCTGTCCCACTAATGGACTCTCAACAACATAGTCTCTGTCCTGTCCCACTAATGGACTCTCAACAACATAGTCTATGTCCTGTCCCACTAATGGACTCTCAACAACATAGTCTATGTCCTGTCCCACTAATGGACTCCAACAACATAGTCTATGTCCTGTCTCACTAATGGACTCTCAACAACATAGTCTATGTCCTGTCTCACTAATGGACTCTCAACAACATAGTCTATGTCCTGTCTCACTAATGGACTCTCAACAACATAGTCTATGTCCTGTCTCACTAATGGACTCTCAACAACATAGTCTATGTCCTGTCCCACTAATGGACTCTCAACAACATAGACTGTGTCCTGTCCCACTAATGGACTCTCAACAACATAGTCTATGTCCTGTCTCACTAATGGACTCTCAACAACATAGTCTATGTCCTGTCCCACTAATGGACTCTCAACAACATAGTCTGTATCTTCTCCCACTAATGGACTCTCAACAACAGGTCAGACATGTCCAGTCCCACTAATGGACTCTCAACAACATAGTCTATGTCCTGTTTCACCTATGTACTCTCAACAACAGGTCAGACATGTCCTGTCCCACTAATGGACTCTCAACAACATAGTCTCTGTCCTGTCCCACTAATGGACTCTCAACAACATAGTCTATGTCCTGTCCCACTAATGGACTCTCAACAACATAGTCTATGTCCTGTCTCACAACAACATAGTCTATGTCCTGTCTCACTAATGCACTCTCAACAACATAGTCTATGTCCTGTCCCACTAATGGACTCTCAACAACATAGTCTATGTCCTGTCTCACTAATGGACTCTCAACAACAGGTCAGACATGTCCTGTCCCACTAATGGACTCTCAACAACATAGTCTATGCCCTGTCTCACTAATGGACTCTCAACAACATAGTCTATGTCCTGTCCCACTAATGGTCTCTCAACAACATAGTCTATGTCCTGTCTCACTAATGGACTCTCAACAACATAGTCTATGTCCTGTCCCACTAATGGACTCTCAACAACAGGTCAGACATGTCCTGTCCCACTAATGGACTCTCAACAACATAGTCATGTCCTGTCTCACTAATGGACTCTCAACAACAGGTCAGACATGTCCTGTCCCACTAATGGACTCTCAACAACATAGTCTATGTTCTGTCCCGCTTATGGACTCTCAACAACAGGTCAGACATGTCCTGTCCCACTAATGGACTCTCAACAACATAGTCTATGTCCTGTCCCACTAATGGACTCTCAACAACGTAGTCTATGTCCTGTCCCACTAATGGACTCTCAACAACAGGTCAGACATGTCCTGTCCACTAATGGACTCTCAACAACATAGTCTATGTCCTGTCCCACTAATGGACTCTCAACAACATAGTCTATGTCCTGTCCCACTAATGGACTCTCAACAACATAGTCTATGTCCTGTCTCACTAATGGACTCTCAACAACAGGTCAGACATGTCCTGTCCCACTAATGGACTCTCAACAACATAGTCTATGTCCTGTCCCACTAATGGACTCTCAACAACATAGTCTATGTCCTGTCCCACTAATGGACTCTCAACAACATAGTCTATGTCCTGTCTCACTAATGGACTCTCAACAACAGGTCAGACATGTCCTGTCCCACTAATGGACTCTCAACAACATAGTCTATGTCCTGTCCCACTAATGGACTCTCAACAACATAGTCTATGTCCTGTCCCACTAATGGACTCTCAACAACAGAGTCAGCATGTCCTGTCCCACTAATGGACTCTCAACAACAGGTAGTCATGTCCTGTCCCACTAATGGACTCTCAACAACAGGTAGTCTATGTCCTGTCCCACTAATGGACTCTCAACAACATAGTCTATGTCCTGTCCCACTAATGGACTCTCAACAACATAGTCTATGTCCTGTCCCACTAATGGACTCTCAACAACAGGTCAGACATGTCCTGTCCACTAATGGACTCTCAACAACATAGTCTATGTCCTGTCTCACTAATGGACTCTCAACAACATCAGTCATGTCCTGTCCCACTAATGGACTCTCAACAACATAGTCTATGTCCTGTCCCACTAATGGACTCTCAACAACATAGTCTATGTCCTGTCCCACTAATGGACTCTCAACAACAGGTCAGACTATGTCCTGTCCCACTAATGGACTCTCAACAACATAGTCTATGTCCTGTCTCACTAATGGACTCTCAACAACATAGTCTATGTCCTGTCCCACTAATGGACTCTCAACAACATAGTCTATGTCCTGTCCACTAATGGACTCTCAACAACAGGTAGTCTATGTCCTGTCCCACTAATGGACTCTCAACAACAGGTCAGACATGTCCTGTCTCACTAATGGACTCTCAACAACATAGTCTATGTCCTGTCTCACTAATGGACTCTCAACAACAGGTCAGACATGTCCTGTCCCACTAATGGACTCTCAACAACATAGTCTATGTCCTGTCCCACTAATGGACTCTCAACAACAGGTCAGACTATGTCCTGTCTCACTAATGGACTCTCAACAACATAGTCTATGTCCTGTCCCACTAATGGACTCTCAACAACATAGTCTATGTCCTGTCCCACTAATGGACTCTCAACAACAGGTCAGACATGTCCTGTCCCACTAATGGACTCTCAACAACATAGTCTATGTCCTGTCCCACTAATGGACTCTCAACAACATAGTCTATGTCCTGTCCCACTAATGGACTCTCAACAACATAGTCTATGTCCTGTCCCACTAATGGACTCTCAACAACAGTCAGTCATGTCCTGTCCCACTAATGGACTCTCAACAACATAGTCTATGTCCTGTCCCACTAATGGACTCTCAACAACATAGTCTATGTCCTGTCCCACTAATGGACTCTCAACAACATAGTCTATGTCCTGTCCCACTAATGGACTCTCAACAACAGGTCAGACATGTCCTGTCCCACTAATGGACTCTCAACAACATAGTCTATGTCCTGTCCCACTAATGGACTCTCAACAACATAGTCTATGTCCTGTCTCACTAATGGACTCTCAACAACATAGTCTATGTCCTGTCCCACTAATGGACTCTCAACAACATAGTCTTTGTCCTGTCCCACTAATGGACTCTCAACAACAGTAGTCTATGTCCTGTCCCACTAATGGACTCTCAACAACAGTAGTCTATGTCCTGTCCCACTAATGGACTCTCAACAACATAGTCTGTCTCTGTCTCACTAATGGACTCTCAACAACAGGTCAGACATGTCCTGTCCCACTAATGGACTCTCAACAACATAGTCTATGTCCTGTCTCGCTAATGGACTCTCAACAACAGGTCAGACATGTCCTGTCCCACTAATGGACTCTCAACAACATAGTCTCTGTCCTGTCCCACTAATGGACTCTCAACAACATAGTCTATGTCCTGTCCCACTAATGGACTCTCAACAACATAGTCTATGTCCTGTCTCACTAATGGACTCTCAACAACATAGTCTATGTCCTGTCCCACTAATGGACTCTCAACAACATAGTCTATGTCCTGTCCCACTAATGGACTCTCAACAACATAGTCTATGTCCTGTCTCACTAATGGACTCTCAACAACAGGTCAGACATGTCCTGTCCCACTAATGGACTCTCAACAACATAGTCTATGTCCTGTCCCACTAATGGACTCTCAACAACATAGTCTATGTCCTGTCCCACTAATGGACTCTCAACAACATAGTCTATGTCCTGTCTCACTAATGGACTCTCAACAACATAGTCTATGTCCTGTCCCACTAATGGACTCTCAACAACAGGTCAGACATGTCCTGTCCCACTAATGGACTCTCAACAACATAGTCAATGTCCTGTCTCACTAATGGACTCTCAACAACAGGTCAGACATGTCCTGTCCCACTAATGGACTCTCAACAACATAGTCTATGTTCTGTCCCGCTTATGGACTCTCAACAACAGGTCAGACATGTCCTGTCCCACTAATGGACTCTCAACAACATAGTCTATGTCCTGTCCCACTAATGGACTCTCAACAACATAGTCTATGTCCTGTCCCACTAATGGACTCTCAACAACAGGTCAGACATGTCCTGTCCCACTAATGGACTCTCAACAACATAGTCAATGTCCTGTCTCACTAATGGACTCTCAACAACATAGTCTATGTCCTGTCTCGCTAATGGACTCTCAACAACAGTAGTATATGTCCTGTCCCACTAATGGACTCTCAACAACAGGTCAGACATGTCCTGTCCCACTAATGGACTCTCAACAACATAGTCTATGTCCTGTCCCACTAATGGACTCTCAACAACATAGTCTATGTCCTGTCCCACTAATGGACTCTCAACAACATAGTCTATGTCCTGTCCCACTAATGGACTCTCAACAACAGGTCAGACATGTCCTGTCCCACTAATGGACTCTCAACAACATAGTCTATGTCCTGTCCCACTAATGGACTCTCAACAACATAGTCTATGTCCTGTCTCACTAATGGACTCTCAACAACAGGTCAGACATGTCCTGTCCCACTAATGGACTCTCAACAACATAGACTGTGTCCTGTCCCACTAATGGACTCTCAACAACATAGTCTATGTCCTGTCCCACTAATGGACTCTCAACAACATAGTCTATGTCCTGTCCCACTAATGGACTCTCAACAACATAGTCTGTATCTTCTCCCACTAATGGACTCTCAACAACAGGTCAGACATGTCCAGTCCCACTAATGGACTCTCAACAACATAGTCTATGTCCTGTCTCACTAATGTACTCTCAACAACAGGTCAGACATGTCCTGTCCCACTAATGGACTCTCAACAACATAGTCTCTGTCCTGTCTCACTAATGGACTCTCAACAACATAGTCTATGTCCTGTCCCACTAATGGACTCTCAACAACATAGTCTATGTCCTGTCCACAATGGACTCTCAACAACATAGTCTATGTCCTGTCTCACTAATGGACTCTCAACAACATAGTCTATGTCCTGTCCCACTAATGGACTCTCAACAACATAGTCTATGTCCTGTCCCACTAATGGACTCTCAACAACAGGTCAGACATGTCCTGTCTCACTAATGGACTCTCAACAACATAGTCTATGTCCTGTCCCACTAATGGACTCTCAACAACATAGTCTATGTCCTGTCCCACTAATGGTCTCTCAACAACATAGTCTATGTCCTGTCCCACTAATGGACTCTCAACAACATAGTCTATGTCCTGTCCCACTAATGGACTCTCAACAACAGGTCAGACATGTCCTGTCCCACTAATGGACTCTCAACAACATAGTCTATGTCCTGTCCCACTAATGGACTCTCAACAACATCAGTCTATGTCCTGTCCCACTAATGGACTCTCAACAACATAGTCTATGTCCTGTCCCACTAATGGACTCTCAACAACAGGTCAGACATGTCCTGTCCCACTAATGGACTCTCAACAACATAGTCTATGTCCTGTCCCACTAATGGACTCTCAACAACAGGTCAGACATGTCCTGTCCCACTAATGGACTCTCAACAACATAGTCTATGCCCTGTCCCACTAATGGACTCTCAACAACATAGTCTATGTCCTGTCCCACTAATGGACTCTCAACAACAGGTCAGTCTGTCCTGTCCCACTAATGGACTCTCAACAACATAGTCTATGTCCTGTCTCACTAATGGACTCTCAACAACAGTCAGACATGTCCTGTCCCACTAATGGACTCTCAACAACATAGTCTATGTCCTGTCTCACTAATGGACTCTCAACAACAGGTCAGTCATGTCCTGTCCCACTAATGGACTCTCAACAACATAGTCTATGTCCTGTCCCACTAATGGACTCTCAACAACATAGTCTATGTCCTGTCCCACTAATGGACTCTCAACAACAGGTCAGACATGTCCTGTCCCACTAATGGACTCTCAACAACATAGTCTATGTCCTGTCCCACTAATGGACTCTCAACAACATAGTCATGTCCTGTCCCACTAATGGACTCTCAACAACATAGTCTATGTCCTGTCCCACTAATGGACTCTCAACAACAGGTCAGACATGTCCTGTCCCACTAATGGACTCTCAACAACATAGTCTATGTCCTGTCTCACTAATGGACTCTCAACAACAGGTAGTCTATGTCCTGTCTCACTAATGGACTCTCAACAACATAGTCTATGTCCTGTCTCACTAATGGACTCTCAACAACATAGTCTATGTCCTGTCCCACTAATGGACTCTCAACAACAGTAGACTTTGTCCTGTCCCACTAATGGACTCTCAACAACATAGTCTATGTCCTGTCTCACTAATGGACTCTCAACAACATAGTCTATGTCCTGTCCCACTAATGGACTCTCAACAACATAGTCTGTGTCTTCTCCCACTAATGGACTCTCAACAACAGGTCAGACATGTCCTGTCCCACTAATGGACTCTCAACAACATAGTCTATGTCCTGTTTCACTAATGTACTCTCAACAACAGGTCAGCATGTCCTGTCCCACTAATGGACTCTCAACAACATAGTCTATGTCCTGTCCCACTAATGGACTCTCAACAACATAGTCTATGTCCTGTCCCACTAATGGACTCTCAACAACATAGTCTATGTCCTGTCTCACTAATGCTCAACAACATGTCTATGTCCTGTCTCACTAATGCACTCTCAACAACATAGTCTATGTCCTGTCCCACTAATGGACTCTCAACAACATAGTCTATGTCCTGTCCCACTAATGGACTCTCAACAACAGGTCAGACATGTCCTGTCCCACTAATGGACTCTCAACAACATAGTCTATGCCCTGTCTCACTAATGGACTCTCAACAACATAGTCTATGTCCTGTCCCACTAATGGTCTCTCAACAACAGGTAGTCTATGTCCTGTCTCACTAATGGACTCTCAACAACATAGTCTATGTCCTGTCCCACTAATGGACTCTCAACAACATAGTCTATGTCCTGTCCCACCAATGGACTCTCAACAACATAGTCAATGTCCTGTCTCACTAATGGACTCTCAACAACAGGTCAGACATGTCCTGTCCCACTAATGGACTCTCAACAACATAGTCTATGTTCTGTCCCGCTTATGGACTCTCAACAACAGGTCAGACATGTCCTGTCCCACTAATGGACTCTCAACAACATAGTCTATGTCCTGTCCCACTAATGGACTCTCAACAACGTAGTCTATGTCCTGTCCCACTAATGGACTCTCAACAACATAGTCTATGTCCTGTCCCACTAATGGACTCTCAACAACATAGTCTATGTCCTGTCCCACTAATGGACTCTCAACAACATAGTCTATATCCTGTCCCACTAATGGACTCTCAACACCAGGTCAGACATGTCCTGTCCCACTAATGGACTCAACAACATAGTAGATGTCCTGTCTCACTAATGGACTCTAGACAACAGGTCAGACATGTCCTGTCCCACTAATGGACACTCAACAACATAGTCTATGTCATGTCCCACCAATGGACTCTCAACAACAGGTCAGACATGTCCTGTCCCACTAATGGACTCTCAACAACATAGTCTATGTCCTGTCTCGCTAATGGACTCTCAACAACAGGTCAGACATGTCCTGTCCCACTAATGGACTCTCAACAACAGGTCAGACATGTCCTATCCCACTAATGGACTCTCAACAACATAGTCTATGTCCTGTCCCACTAATGGACTCTCAACAACATAGTCTGTGTCCTGTCTCACTAATGGACTCTCAACAACATGTCAGACATGTCCTGTCCCACTAATGGACTCTCAACAACATAGTCTATGTCCTGTCCCACTAATGGTCTCTAAACAACATAGTCTATGTCCTGTCCCACTAATGGACTCTCAACAACATAGTCTATGTCCTGTCCCACTAATGGACTCTCAACAACAGGTCAGACATGTCCTGTCTCACTAATGGACTCTCAACAACATAGTCTATGTCTGGTCTCACTAATGGACTCTCAACAACATAGTCTATGTCCTGTCTCACTAATGGACTCTCAAAAACATAGTCTATGTCCTGTCCTACAAATGGACTCTCAACAACAGGTCAGTCATGTCCTGTCCACTAATGGACTCTCAACAACATAGTCTATGTCCTGTCCCACTAATGGACTCTCAACAACATAGTCTATGTCCTGTCCCACCAATGGACTCTCAACAACATAGTCTATGTCCTGTCTCACTAATGGACTCTCAACAACATAGTCTATGTCCAGTCCCACTAATGGACTCTCAACAACATAGTCTATGTCCTGTCCCACTAATGGACTCTCAACAACATAGTCTATGTCCTGTCCCACTAATGGACTCTCAACAACAGTCAGACATGTCCTGTCTCACTAATGGACTCTCAACAACATAGTCTATGTCCTGTCCCACTAATGGACTCTCAACAACATAGTCTATGTCCTGTCCCACTAATGGACTCTCAACAACAGGTCAGACATGTCCTGTCCCACTAATGGACTCTCAACAACATAGTCTATGTCCTGTCCCACTAATGGACTCTCAACAACATAGTCTATGTCCTGTCCCACTAATGGACTCTCAACAACAGGTCAGCTGTCCTGTCTCACTAATGGACTCTCAACAACATAGTCTATGTCCTGTCTCACTAATGGACTCTCAACAACATAGTCTATGTCCTGTCCCACTAATGGACTCTCAACAACATAGTCTATGTCCTGTCCCACTAATGGACTCTCAACAACAGTCAGACTATGTCCTGTCCCACTAATGGACTCTCAACAACATAGTCTATGTCCTGTCCCACTAATGGACTCTCAACAACATAGTCTATGTCCTGTCCCACTAATGGACTCTCAACAACATAGTCTATGTCCTGTCCCACTAATGGACTCTCAACAACATAGTCTATGTCCTGTCCCACTAATGGACTCTCAACAACAGAGTCTGACATGTCCTGTCCCACTAATGGACTCTCAACAACATAGTCTATGTCCTGTCCCACTAATGGACTCTCAACAACATAGTCTATGTCCTGTCCCACTAATGGACTCTCAACAACATAGTCTATGTCCTGTCCCACTAATGGACTCTCAACAACATAGTCTATGTCCTGTCCCACTAATGGACTCTCAACAACATAGTCTATGTCCTGTCTCACTAATGGACTCTCAACAACAGGTCAGACATGTCCTGTCCCACTAATGGACTCTCAACAACATAGTCTATGTCCTGTCTCACTAATGGACTCTCAACAACAGGTCAGACTATGTCCTGTCCCACTAATGGACTCTCAACAACATAGTCTATGTCCTGTCCCACTAATGGACTCTCAACAACATAGTCTATGTCCTGTCCCACTAATGGACTCTCAACAACATAGTCTATGTCCTGTCCCACTAATGGACTCTCAACAACAGGTCAGACATGTCCTGTCCCACTAATGGACTCTCAACAACATAGTCTATGTCCTGTCCCACTAATGGACTCTCAACAACATAGTCTATGTCCTGTCCCACTAATGGACTCTCAACAACATAGTCTATGTCCTGTCCCACTAATGGACTCTCAACAACAGGTCAGACATGTCCTGTCTCACTAATGGACTCTCAACAACATAGTCTATGTCCTGTCCCACTAATGGACTCTCAACAACATAGTATATGTCCTGTCCCACTAATGGACTCTCAACAACAGGTCAGACATGTCCTGTCTCACTAATGGACTCTCAACAACATAGTCTATGTCCTGTCCCACTAATGGACTCTCAACAACATAGTCTATGTCCTGTCCCACTAATGGACTCTCAACAACATAGTATATGTCCTGTCCCACTAATGGACTCTCAACAACAGGTCAGACATGTCCTGTCCCACTAATGGACTCTCAACAACATAGTCTATGTCCTGTCCCACTAATGGACTCTCAACAACATAGTCTGTGTCCTGTCCCACTAATGGACTCTCAACAACATAGTCTATGTCCTGTCCCACTAATGGACTCTCAACAACATGTCAGACATGTCCTGTCCCACTAATGGACTCTCAACAACATAGTCTATGTCCTGTCCCACTAATGGACTCTCAACAACATAGTCTATGTCCTGTCTCACTAATGGACTCTCAACAACATAGTCTATGTCCTGTCCTACTAATGGACTCTCAACAACAGGTCAGACATGTCCTGTCTCACTAATGGACTCTCAACAACATAGTCTATGTCCTGTCCCACTAATGGACTCTCAACAACATAGTCTATGTCCTGTCCCACTAATGGACTCTCAACAACATAGTCTATGTCCTGTCCCACTAATGGACTCTCAACAACAGGTCAGACATGTCCTGTCCCACTAATGGACTCTCAACAACATAGTCTATGTCCTGTCCCACTAATGGACTCTCAACAACATAGTCTATGTCCTGTCCCACTAATGGACTCTCAACAACATAGTCTATGTCCTGTCCCACTAATGGACTCTCAACAACAGGTCAGATATGTCCTGTCCCACTAATGGACTCTCAACAACATAGTCTATGTCCTGTCCCACTAATGGACTCTCAACAACATAGTCTATGTCGTGTCCCACTAATGGACTCTCAACAACAGGTCAGACATGTCCTGTCCCACTAATGGACTCTCAACAACATAGTCTATGTCCTGTCCCACTAATGGACTCTCAACAACAGGTCAGACATGTCCTGTCCCACTAATGGACTCTCAACAACATAGTCTATGTCCTGTCCCACTAATGGACTCTCAACAACAGGTAGTCATGTCCTGTCTCACTAATGGACTCTCAACAACATAGTCCATGTCCTGTCCCACTAATGGACTCTCAACAACATAGTCTATGTCCTGTCCCACTAATGGACTCTCAACAACAGGTAGTCTATGTCCTGTCCCACTAATGGACTCTCAACAACATCTGCTATGTCCTGTCCCACTAATGGACTCTCAACAACATAGTCTATGTCCTGTCTCACTAATGGACTCTCAACAACAGGTCAGTCATGTCCTGTCCCACTAATGGACTCTCAACAACATAGTCTATGTCCTGTCCCACTAATGGACTCTCAACAACATAGTCTATGTCCTGTCCCACTAATGGACTCTCAACAACATAGTCTATGTCCTGTCTCACTAATGGACTCTCAACAACAGGTCAGACATGTCCTGTCCCACTAATGGACTCTCAACAACATAGTCTATGTCCTGTCCCACTAATGGACTCTCAACAACATAGTCTATGTCCTGTCCCACTAATGGACTCTCAACAACATAGTCTGATGTCCTGTCCCACTAATGGACTCTCAACAACAGGTCAGGACATGTCCTGTCCCACTAATGGACTCTCAACAACATAGTCTATGTCCTGTCCCACTAATGGACTCTCAACAACATAGTCTATGTCCTGTCTCACTAATGGACTCTCAACAACAGGTCAGACATGTCCTGTCTCACTAATGGACTCTCAACAACATAGTCTATGTCCTGTCCCACTAATGGACTCTCAACAACATAGTCTGTGTCCTGTCCCACTAATGGACTCTCAACAACATAGTCTATGTCCTGTCCCACTAATGGACTCTCAACAACATAGTCTATGTCCTGTCCCACTAATGGACTCTCAACAACAGTAGTCTATGTCCTGTCTCACTAATGGACTCTCAACAACATAGTCTATGTCCTGTCTCACTAATGGACTCTCAACAACATAGTCTATGTCCTGTCCTACAAATGGACTCTCAACAACAGGTCAGACATGTCCCTGTCCCACTAATGGACTCTCAACAACATAGTCTATGTCCTGTCCCACTAATGGACTCTCAACAACATAGTCTATGTCCTGTCCCACTAATGGACTCTCAACAACATAGTCTATGTCCTGTCCCACAATGGACTCTCAACAACAGGTCGACATGTCCTGTCCTACTAATGGACTCTCAACAACATAGTCTGTCCTGTCCCACGACCCAACAACATAGTCTATGTCCTGTCCCACTAATGGACTCTCAACAACATAGTCTACGTCCTGTCTCACTAATGGACTCTCAACAACAGGTCAGACATGTCCTGTCCCACTAATGGACTCTCAACAACATAGTCTGTGTCCGAGTCCCACGAATGGACTCTCAACAACATAGTCTAGTCTGTCTCACTAATGGACTCTCAACAACATGTCAGACATGTCCTGTCCCACTAATGGACTCTCAACAACATAGTCTATGTCCTGTCCCACTAATGGACTCTCAACAACATAGTCTGTGTCTTCCACTAATGGACTCTCACAAGTTCCCACTAGACTCTCAACAACATAGTCTATGTCCTGTCCCACTAATGGACTCTCAACAACAGGTCTACATGTCCTGTCCCACTAATGGACTCTCAACAACATAGTCTGTGTCCTGTCCCACTAATGGACTCTCAACAACATAGTCTATGTCCTGTCTCACTAATGGACTCTCAACACTATAGTCTATGTCCTGTCTCACTAATGGACTCTCAACAACAGGTAGTCTATGTCCTGTCTCACTAATGGACTCTCAACAACATAGTCTATGTCCTGTCCCACTAATGGACTCTCAACAACATATCATTGTCCTGTCCCACTAATGGACTCTCCAACAACATAGTCTATGTCCTGTCCACTAATGGACTCTCAACACTCACATTCCTCACTAATGGCCTCTCAACAACATGTCAACTATCCTCTCCCACTAATACTCTCAACAGCATAGTCTATGTCCTGTCCCACTAATGACTCTAACACAACTTAATTCTCATGTTACCTTCCTCACTACAATGACTCTCAACAACTTGTCTCTCACATTCCTTCCCACTAATGACTCTCAACAACATAGTCTATGTCACTGTCCCACTAATGTCTCTCAACAACTGTCTATGTCCTTCCCACTAATCGACTCTCCACACCATAGTCTATGTCCTTCTCACTAATGACTCTCAACACTTAGTCTATGTCCTGTCCCACTATACTCTCTAACAGCATAGTCAGACATGTCCTGTCCCACTAATGACTCTCAAGCAACATATTCTTTGTCCTGTCTCACTAATGGACTCTCAACAGCATAGT
>NW_025550146.1:0-10139 GCF_905237065.1 Salmo salar | reverse complement strand
TAGCCATAACAGGTTAAGTCTAATACTGTGGGTAATGGAGTCGCCAATGACTAGGGGTTTTCAATTTGTCAGAGCTAATGGTGGGAGCCGTCGGCGTCTCAGACCCTACAACGGGAGGAGTAGAGACCAGAGAAGTCTCGGCCTCCGACTCCGACTCGCTTAATGGGGAGAACCGGTTGAAAGTTTCTGTCGGCTGAATAAGCGACACCGGTTGAGTATTCCTACAGCGTTTCCCTCCAGAAGCCATGAGAAAGATGTCCGGCTGCGGGGACCGTGCGAGGGGGGTTTATACTAACGTTACTATCTGTACTTACTGGTGGCACAGACGCTGTTTCATCCTTTCCTACACTGAAATTACCCTTGCCTAACGATCGCGCTCTGAAGCTGGGCTTGCAGCACAGCTATCCTTGCCGGTAAGGCGATCGTTCTCCTGTATATTATAAGTACAACGACTGCAATTAGAAGGCATCATGTTAATGTTACTTAGCTTCGGCTGTTTGAAGTCCTGACGAACCATGTCCAGATAAAACCTCCGGGGTGAAAAAGTTGAATGAAAAAAGTTGAGTGAGGGAAAAAGTAAAAATATACGGTAATGAAAAAATAAAAAACCGTCAGGTAGCAAAGTAAGATCGGCAACAAAACGCACAGCAGCGTAAACACACCAAGACAGTCGTGAAGAGGGCATGACAACACCTTTTTTACACTGCTGCTACTCACTGTATATTATCAATGCATATTCACTTTACCCCTAGATACAAATTACCTCGACTAACCTGTACCCCAGCACATTGACTCGGTACCAGTGCCCCCTGTATATAGCCTCATTATTCTCATTTTGGTTGACTTTTTTAAATATTTTTAATTATATAAAGAACGATAGTAAAAAGCTTTGGAGCACCTTCAATGACATTTTGGGAAAAAAGGCAAACTCCACTACATCATTCATGAATCAGATGGCTCATTCATTACAAAACCGACTGATTTTGCCAACTACTTTACTACCAACTACCAAAATCTAACTGCTTGTATCTCAGGCCCTGAAGCAAGGATATGCATATTCTTGGTACAATTTGAAAGGAAACACTTTGAAGTTTGTGGAAATAAGTAAGGAATGTAGGAGAACACAATAGATCTGGTAAAAGATACCACATAGAAAAAAACGACAGTTTTTTTGAATTTTAATTGTATCATCATCTTTGAAATGCAAGAGAAAGGCCATAATGTATTATTCCAGCCCAAGTGCAATTTAGATTTTGGCCACTAGATGGCAGCAGTGTATGTGCAATGAACCATTGCATTTCTATTCAAAATTTTGTGTCAAGACTGCCTAAATGTGCCTAATTTATTTATTTTAATGTTCAAAATTGTGCACTCTCCTCAAAAAATAGCATGGTATTATTTCACTGTAATAGCTACTGTAAATTGAACAGTGCAGTTAGATTAACAAGAATTTAAGCTTTCTGCCAATATCAGATATGTCTATGTCCTGGGAAATGTTCTTGTTATTTACATCCTCATGCTAATTGCATTAGCCTACGTTAGCTCAACCGTCCTGTGGACGGGACATCGATCCTGAATAACTTTTTTAACCTCTTTGGGCTAGGGGGCAGTATTTTTTCACGTTCCAGGGCTTTGAATTTTCACGTTCCAGGGCTAGAAACGTAGACTGACTGAGCAGAGATTACGATCTGGCAGCGTCATTCAGTACTGGGTAATCCTTAATGAGCTTTGCAAAAGCAAATTTTACTGATTAATCAATGTTAATGATAAATCAAACCTGTATAGGCTATTTGGGAATTCAACTTTAATTAACCTGAGAGCGTTGCTGTATCAAGGTTAATGTGGAAAAGTTTAAATTGTCTCATTTGTAGAATCCCATCCATTTGGATGTTATTTAAAATGTCCATTGGAAAAAGGTAAATTGGGCACTTTTACTTCTTAGTTAAATTGAATGAGACATCGATATCCAATCAGTTGAGACTGGCTGGATATGATAAGTAACCACTTGTTAAACGTGATCCACATTTGGGTGTCACCAAAATAATTATTTTCAAAGAAATGTACTGCGATTCTTCTCCCCAGGGGGTCACTGATCGCAGAAAGCTAAAATCAAATGGAAGTACAAAGGGCGGTACTTTCGTCGCCCAAAACGGAGGGATTTCAACTTGACACGGAAAAACAAAATGGCTGCTGTTCCTTTGTTAGCTGAGCATCTTGTTCAAGCTAATCCTACTTTGTACACTTTCAAGCATAACATTGGATCCCTTCAAACAAGGGAATGGTTTTACTAATAATGTTTTACGTTCAAACCCTTTTCGGCGTTATTTTCGCAATGTTTTAACCGGAAAGCGGGAAAAACTGCGAAATGCACCGTGGTCTCCTCACGCTACTGAAGAGGCGAGTGACAGAGAATTATCGGTTTGTCAAGCTAATATCTCAAATTTCAATCGAATGGCACTTTGTCCTCACTCGAGAAATGAATAACGACCGAGTCTAGCCGGTTCTGAAACACGAGAACAGAAATAGCACGTTTGGCCCAACGCGTCTATTTGTCAAATTTCAATAAGTAGCTGAATCATCATCCAAGTACTAGAAATGTAAATCACTACTTTACAACTCATATGCCACCTTGAAGTTATCAGATATGCGACACCGGGACAACTATGGGCAACACACACACCATACCGCCCAATTCGTATCTAATGCAATCTGTTTGTACAGTAATCTGTTTGCACAATTAATAAATATACTTAATTCAATCATTAACCTCTTGAGGATACCCTAGGATAGGGGGCGCCACAGCGCATTTGGAAAAAAAATCGTTCCCATTTTCAACGGCCTACTAATCAAACTCAGAAGATAGGGCATGCATATACTTATTATATATGGATAGAAAACACTCTAAAGTTTCTAAAACTGTTTGAATGGTGTCTGTGAGTATAACAGAACTCATTTGGCAGGCAAAACCCTGAGACATTTTCTGACAGGAAGTGGATACCTGATGTGTTGTATTGAGTTTAAACCTATCCCATTGAAAAACACAGGGGTTTAGGAATATTTTGGCACTTCCTATTGCTTCCACTAGATGTCGCCAGTCCTTTCACAGTGGTTTGAGCCTTATAGAGTCAAAACTCAGTGAATGACAGGAGTTTGAAATTGGTCACAGGGGATGGGCCATCACCATTATGACGCCGGCGGCCATGTCTGCCCCCACCTTTGGAAACGGTTTTAAAGGCAATGAAATCATCCCCCTCGAATCTTATTGGCTCTCTTGGTGTTAGAGGCCCTGAACATTTATTTTATACAACGTTTGACATGTTTGAACGAACCTACATGCGCGAGGATTGCTTTCAGTATGAAGTGCAGAGCTGCGTTTGGAGAGAGCCATAGGACGCGCTACCAACATCAGGCTAATGGAACGTGAAGTATGGCCTTTTTGACCGAAAATACATCTGTTGTGGACCTGGGATGCTTTCTGATGAAGACAACTAAAGGTAGGCGATTATTGACAATATTATTGAAGATGAGATGGTTCATACTGTTGCGTCCAAGATGGCGCCCGAGCACTGTATATTAGCTGATTTTCTGAGTATCGCATCTCCTTTTCATCGCAAAGTGTGATTACCCAGTAAAGTTAATTTAAAATCTGGTATGACGGGTGTTCTCAAGAGATATTCATCTATAAATGTTAGATTGACAATATACATTTAAAAAATCGTTATAGTATAGCAATTTATTGAAACGTAGCATTGTTTACCGGGACGCTTTTGAGGGGGAAATTAGGTAGTCAACGTCAGACAGAGATGTAAAATGCTGTTTTTATATATAATATGACCTTTATTGAACAAAAGAATGCATGCATTGTATAACATGATGTCCTAGGGGTGCCATCTGATGAAGTTTGTAAAAGGTTAGTGCTACATTTAGCTGTTTATTGATAATATGTGATGGAAGTGGTTGGTCGGAAAATGGCTATGAAGCTGCTTTTTACGATGGACTCATCTAATATAATCTAATGATTTGCTTTTCCTGTAAAACCTTTTTGAAATCGGACGACGTGGGTCGATTCAGGAGAGGTGTATCTATAAAAAAAAAAAATATATATTTTTTATTTTTTTAAAAAATTATGATAATTTTTTAATGCTAATTGGCGATATGATTTTTCGCTGGATTTTGATCCCGCTAACGGGATCAGATGCTCAAGAGGACCACATTCAATTTTAGATGTCTTACATGGGGCACCACATTGTCGTGTCTATGATTATCATTAAATGTGAAGACTTATTTTTCATCAAATCAGTTCTCTAGGTTGAACTACGTATTGCGTGATTAAACTAATCATGTAAATATTAATTAAACTAGGAAGTCGGGTCACCACGGAAAATATTAAGATTACAACATTTTCAGAATATTTACTTTTAGGCAAGTCAGTTAAGAACAAATTCGTATTTAGAAAGACTGCCTACCCCAGCGATGCTGGGCCAATTGTGCGCCGCCCTATGGGACTCCCAAACACGGCCGGATGTGATACATCATGGATTTTAACCAGGTACTGCAGTGACACCTCTAGCACTGAGATGCAGTGTCTTAGACCACTGCGCCACTCAGGAGCCCATATATGACTCTTCAGATATTTTAATATCTGATCAAATAGTCTTCTATTAATGAATTATTAATTGTTACCTCAGTCTCATTCCAAACGTCATAAAATTCTTGGTTACCTGCAAAACCCTAGTTTCCATAATGAATCAGCAATATACAACTTGGCTTAACCTCTCTAGGGGATGTGGGAGGCTACCGTCCCACCTGGCCAACATCCAGTGAAATTGCAGAGCGCCAAATTCAAAAACAGAAATACTCATTATACAAATTCATAAAACATACAACTGTTATACACTGCTCAAAAAAATAAAGGGAACACTTAAACAACACATCCTAGATCTGAATGAAAGAAATAATCTTATGAAATACTTTTTTCTTTACATAGTTGAATGTGCTGACAACAAAATCACACAAAAAAAATCAATGGAAATCCAATTTATCAACCCATGGAGGTCTGGATTTGGAGTCACCCCCAAAATTAAAGTGGAAAACCACACTACAGGCTGATCCAACTTTGATGTAATGTCCTTAAAACAAGTCAAAATGAGGCTCAGTAGTGTGTGTGACCTCCACGTGCCTGTATGACCTCCCTACAACGCCTGGGCATGCTCCTGATGAGGTGGCGGATGGTCTCCTTAGGGATCTCCTCCCAGACCTGGACTAAAGCATCCGCCAACTCCTGGACAGTCTGTGGTGCAACGTGGCATTGGTGGATGGAGCGAGACATGATGTCCCAGATGTGCTCAATTGGATTCAGGTCTGGGGAACGGGCAGGCCAGTCCATAGCATCAATGCCTTCCTCTTGCAGGAACTGCTGATACACTCCAGCCACATGAGGTCTAGCATTGTGTCACGTCCTGACCAGCAGAGGGAGTATTGTATTAGTATTTTGGTCAGGATGTGGCAGAAGGGTTTGTGTTGTGTGGTTTTTCTAGTATGTCTGTTTCTTTGTTGGTCTGTGTGTCTCCCGATCAGGAACAGCTGGTTATCGTTGTTCCTGATTGGGAGTCATATATTAGGAGTGTGTTTTTCACCTGGGGTTTGTGGGTTGTTGTTTTTGCATTGCGTTGGTGTAGCCTGCAAAACTGTTTCCTGTCGTCGTTTCGTTGTTTATTGTTCACATTCAATAAATATAATGATGAGCACGGAACCCGCTGCGTATTGGTCCACTTTTTCCGACAGTGATTTCTCTCTATGTTCAGACGAAGAGGAGCATTACAGACCAACCCACCAAACAAAGACCAAGCAGCGGAGAAAGGAGCAGGTGGATTATAAGGACTATCGAGAGAAATGGACATGGGAACAGATTCTGGACGGGGCTGAACCTTGGCATCAGGCTGGGGAATACCGTCGCCCAAGGGAAGAGATAGAGGAGGCTAAGGCAGAGAGGCGTCGGTATGAGGCCAGGAACGCGCTGATGGAGAAGCACGAGAGGCACCCCCAATAATTTTTTTTGGGGGGCACACGGGTAGTTTGGCTAGGCCAAGGAAGAGCCATAAGCCAGCTATCCGTGCTTACATGGAGGAACGTATGGAGTGGAGGCGCCGAAGTTTGAGGAAGTGCGCATGATCTCGCCCATACGCTCGCACAGTCCGGTGCGAGCTATTCCAGCCTCTCGCAGATGCCATGCTAGAGTGGGCATCCAGCCTGGTAGGATGATGCCTGCGCAGTGCATCTGGTTGCCGGTACACCTCCTAGGACCAGGCTACCCTGCGCCCGCTCTATGCACGGTAACCATCAAGCCCCTGCACGGCCCAGTTCGCCCTGTACGAGCACCCTGCTCGTACAGGGCTGCTAGTTCCATCCAGCCAGGACGGGTTGTGCAGGAAGTGCGATCTAGGCCACCTGTGCGCCTCCATGGCCCAGTCTTTCCGGTTCCCGCCTCTCGTGCTAACCCAGAAGTGAGTACCTCCAGTCTGGCAGGACCAGTACCAGCACCACGGATCAAGCTTCCCATGAGTCAGCCTAGTCCTATTCAGCCTGTTCCCGCTCCTCGCACTAGTCCTGTGGTGCGTGTATCCAGCCTGGTACCTCCTCTACCAGCCCCACGCATCAGGCGTCCGAAGTGCGTCAGCCTAGCCTAGAGTGTCCGGCAACAGTGCCTCATCCAGAGTATCCGGCAACAGTGCCTCATCCAGAGTGTCGGAACCAGGGGAGACGGCCCACTGTCCGGAACCGGGTGAGTCTACCCGCGACCGGAACCGGTTGAGTCTGCCCGCGACCGGAACCGGGTGAGTCTGCCCGCGACCGGAACCGGGTGAGTCTGCCCGCACCCGGAACCGGGTGAGTCTGCCCGCGACCCGGAACCGGGTGAGTCTGCCCGCGACCCGGAACCGGGTGAGTCTGCCCGCGACCCGGAACCGGGTGAGTCTGCCCGCGACCCGGAACCGGGAGAGTCTGCCCGCGACCCGGAACCGGGAGAGTCTGCCCGCGACCCGGAACCGGGAGAGTCTGCCCGCGACCCGGAACCGGGAGAGTCTGCCCGCGACCCGGAACCGGGTGAGTCTGCCCGCGACCCGGAACCGGGTGAGTCTGCCCGCGACCGGAACCGGGTGAGTCTGCCCGCGACCCAGAAACGGGTGAGATTGAAATTAACTATGAACTGTGAGTCTGCCTACAGCGTGGAACCAAATGAGTCTACCTACAACCCAGAACTGAGGGAGTCTGCCTACGGTCCAGAACCAAGAGACTATGTCGTCAGGCGGGAGGACAGGAGGCCAGAACCAGAGCCTCCTCCAGTGTAGGAGGGTTGGGGAGGGGGTGTAGCACAAGTGCCGTCATTGACGGCAGACACCCTCCCCTTCCCTCCCTTTTGTTTAGTGGGTATTTGTTTTTTTGTGGTATTGGGGGCTTTTTGTGTTTCTTTTGAGGTGCATTCGGGGTCTGCACCTTTAGGGGGGGGGGGTACTGTCACGTCCTGACCAGCAGAGGGAGTATTGTATTAGTATTTTGGTCAGGACGTGGCAGAAGGGTTTGTGTTGTGTGGTTTTTCTAGGATGTCTGTTTCTTTGTTGGTCTGTGTGGCTCCCGATCAGGAACAGCTGGTTACCGTTGTTCCTGATTGGGAGTCATATATTAGAGTGTGTTTTTCACCTGGGGTTTGTGGGTTGTTGTTTTTGCATTGCGTAGGTGTAGCCTGCAAAACTGTTTCCTGTCGTCGTTTCGTTGTTTTATTGTTTTTTGGTGTTCACATTCAATAAATATAATGATGAGCACGGAACCCGCTGCGTATTGGTCCACTTTTTCCGACAGCAATTTCTCTCTATCTTCAGACGAAGAGGAGCGTTACATTGTCTTGCATTAGGAGGAACCCAGGGCCAACCGCACTACAGCATATGGTCTCACAAGGGGTCTGAGGATCTCATCTCGGTACCTAATGGCAGTCAGGCTACCTCTGGCGAGCACATGGAGGGCTGTGCGGCCCCCAAGAAATGCCACCCCACACCATGACTGACCCACCGCCAAACCGGTCATGCTGGAGGATGTTGCAGGCAGCAGAACGTTCTCCACGGGCGTCTCCAGACTCTGTCACATGTGCTAAGTGTGAACCTGCTTTCATCTGTGAAGAGCACAGGGCGCCAGTGGCGAATTTGCCAATCTTGGTGTTCTCTGGCAAATGCCAAACGTCCTGCACGGTGTTGGGCTGTAAGCACAACCCCCCACCTGTGGACGTCGGGCCCTCATACCACCCCTCATGGAGTCTGTTTCTGACCATTTGAGCAGACACATGCACATTTGTGGCCTGCTGGAGGTCATTTTGTAGGGCTCTGGCAGTGCTCCTCCTCAGTACATCAGGAGACGTGGAGGATGCCGTAGGAGGGTAACAACCCAGCAGCAGGACCGCTACCTCCGCCTTTGTGCAAGGAGGAGGTAGCGGTCCTGCTGCTGGGTTGTTACCCTCCACGGCCTCCTCCACGTCTCCTGATGTACTGGCCTGTCTCCTGGTAGCGCCTCCATGCTCTGGACACTACGCTGACAGACACAGCAAACCTTCTTGCCACAGCTCGCATTGATGTGCCATCCTGGATGAGCTGCACTACCTGAGCCACTTGTGTGGGTTGTAGACTCAGTCTCATGCTACCACTAGAGTGAAAGCACCGCCAGCATTCAAAGGTGACCAAAACATCAGCCAGGAAGCATAGGAACTGAGAAGTGGTCTGTGGTTCCACCTGCAGAACCACTCCTTTATTGGGGTGTCTTGCTAATTGCCTATAATTTCCACCTGTTGTCTATTCCATTTGCACAACAGCATATGAAATGTATTGTCAATCAGTGCTGCTTCCTAAGTGGACAGTTTGATTTCACAGAAGTGTGATTGAATTGGAGTTACATTGTGTTGTTTAAGTGTTCCCTTTATTTTTTTGAGCAGTGTAATATTTTTTACAAGTGTGCTGACAAGTGACTAAATGATTCCAGCTGCATCAGAAACCAATTGTCTTGACTTCAACTTATTGTGATATTAACCTCTCTAGGGCAGGCGGGACGAATTCGTCCCACCTACGCAACAGCCAGTCTAATCCAGTGGCGCGATTTTCAAATACCTTAGAAATGCTATTACTTCAATTTCTCAAACATATGACTATTTTACAGCTATTTAACCTGTTAGGGCTAGGGGGCAGATATTGACACGGCTGGATAAAAACATACCCGATTTAATCTGGTTACCACTCCTACCCAGTAACTAGAATATGCATATACTTATTACATATGGATAGAAAACACCCTAAAGTTTCTAAAACTGTTTGAATGGTGTCTGTGAGTATAACAGAACTCAAATGGCAGGTCAAAACCTGAGAGATTCCTTTACAGGAAGTGGCCTGTCTGACCATTTCTTGAACTTCTTTTCCATCTCTATCTTTTACTAAGGATCTCGGCTCTAACGTGACACTTCCCACGTCGTCCATAGGCGCTCAGAGCCCGGGAAAAAACAGAATGTCGTCATTCCAGCCCCAGGCTGAAACACATTATCGCCTTTCTCAAGTGGCCGATCAAGGGACTCTGGGCTTATGCGCGTGACCCGACCACCCCCGCCTTTGTGATTTTTTTCCTCTGTTTGCCGGAAAGGAGATTCCCTGTCGGAATATTATCGCTTTTCTCACGAGAAAAATGGCGTAAAAATGGATTTTAAACAGCGGTTGACATGCTTGGCGAAGGTACGGTAATGGAATATTTGGAATTTTACTGTCACGAATTGCGCCATGCGCCTTACACTTCTTACCATTTCGGATAGTGTCTGGACCATACGAACAAAACGCCGCTATTCGGATATAACGATGGATTATTTTGGACCAAACCAACATTTGTTATTGAAGTATCAGTCCTGGGTGTGCATTCTGGACGAAGACAACAAAAGGTAATCAAACTTTTATAATAGTAAATATGATTATGGTGAGTGCTAAACTTGCCGGGTGTCTAAATAGCGAACCCGTGATGCCTGGGCTATGTACTTAGAATATAGCAAAATGTGCTTTCACCAAAAAGCTATTTTAAAATCGGACATATCGAGTGCATAGAGGAGGTCTGTATCTATAATTCTT
>NW_025550145.1:0-3191 GCF_905237065.1 Salmo salar | reverse complement strand
AGAGCACTTTTGCCAGTCCTGTCTGTTTGGCGGCGTGTTTGCCAGGCGTTGTTTGCGGTGATGTCTGGTGAGGACCTGCCTTTGCTCAATTCCCTACAAGCCCTCAGGTCCAGCCTCTCTCAGCTTACGATCGACCACTGATGGAGGGATTGTGCGTTCTTCGTTGTAACTGGGGCGATTCGGGTATTGCCATCCTGTACCTGTCCACTCAGGGTGTGATGTTCGATCTGCGATCCTGTACCAGGTGTTGTTGTGTTGCCACTGCGAACGATCAGCTTCGTCCTGTCTCCCTTACTTTCTTACTGTACTGCATATTTACACCGCCTACTACCCATTTAATCTGTCTCCTACCCATAACTAGAATATTATACACTTATTACATATGATAAAAACACCCCTGAAGTTTCTAAAACTGTTTGAATGGTGTCACCTTAGTGTACAACCAGAACTCATTTGCTTGAGCAAAAAACCGAGAAGGTTTCATTCAGGAAGTGGCCTGTCTGACAAGGTGTCGTTCTTCTTGTCTCTATTTTGTGAAGAGTGAGGATCTTAGCTGTCCCGTGACACTTCCCTACGGCTGCCATAGGGTCTCAGGAAGCGATAAAAGCTGACCATTGGCTGAAACCCAAAGAAAAGAAAAAGTGGCGTAGCGTTTGGGTGGTGGCTGGTTACAGTACTGCTGTGGAATAAACATTGCCCAATCAGCTTTGTTTACTTTCCTCTGTTTAGCTAAATACATTGGTCCGAATATTGTACTACCCAAAAATACATAAAATTGGATTTTAAACAGCGGTTGTATATATGCTTTGAAATACGTAATGAATATTTAGATTTTTACATCACGATTATATCGCCCACCCTGATTGCCATTTCAGATAGTGTCTGGGGCCTTTGTTAGCATATTCGATATAACATGATTATTTTGACCACTGGCATTGTTATTGAAGTAGCAGTCCTGGAGTGCATTCTGTGAAACAACAAAGTTAATCTTATTTTAAACCTAATCTTTAGTGATTATTAAACTTGCAGTTTGTCTAAATAACTAGCCTCCGTGATGCCTGAAATATGTATTAAATTTCGTATACCAAAAGCTGCTTTAAAATCGGACATATCGTTGGTGTTTATGGGAAATTCTATATCAAATTAAAATATTTATGCTTTTTGTAGAACATTTTATCGTAGATCATTTAGTAGAGGGTACCATAAATTCCCGGAATTATGTTCTGGGCGTCACATGCTAATGTAAAAGCTGGTTTTAAATATAGAACTTGATTGAACAAAACATGCATGTATTTTAACCTTAACATAATGTACAAGGTTGTCATCAATTGAAATCATCAGGTTTGATGCTGCATTTAGCTGTCTTCTGAGTTTTTGTGACATTATATGCTAGCTTGAAAAATGGGTGTCTAATTATTTCTGGCTTGGTACTCTACTTTACATAATCTAATGTTTTTTTTGTAACCCTGTTTAATTGACAAGTCTAACAATTAAATTAACCAGATTCATGCATCTTTAGCTAGCTATTAGTATCATATGTTTGAAAATTAATAATAGCATTTCAAATGTTTTAAAATGCATGCAGGATTCAACTTCAGCTGTTACATAGGTGGAATGTCGTCCCTTCAATAAAATTATCATCTCACGTCGATATTATAATATATTACCCTAGCCCCATCACCAATTCTATATTTACCATACAGCCTGCCTAAAACACTTGCGTTCATGCAGATGAGCACGGACCTAAGGTATCTTTCATTTGTGTTTTCAGAGTCAGTAGAAACCTCTTTATTGTCTTGGTTCATAACTGTGTCTTTAACAGTCTACCTTCTGTATTTTTATTGTTGTGTTAATGACCGCTCCACAGGTGCATATTCGTTAATTGTTTTTGGTTCATTGAACAAGCATAGGAAACAATGTTTAAACCCTTTACAATGAAATAAATTATTTGGATTTATTGAATTATCTTTGAAAGACAGGGTCCTGAAAAGTTTCTTTTTTTTAGTTTATATTGTCTTGCTATTAGCCCATCCTAACTTGTTGTTTGCAGAATTCACAGCCTGTACTAAACATGAAAAAAACAAAGTTAATTATCTGTGAGGAGAACCTCTAAAGGGGCTTTAATATCATTCTAAATGAATTAATAATAATAATTGCTTTGTTTAAAAAATATATATTTTTGAATGATTTCATTTTCAAATGCCCTAAATGAGAAAGCGAGGAAAAAGACATTCTTGCTAATTTGTAATTAAATCCAGTTTTTTAATTAGAATAATTATTCTTTAATATAAGTCGCTCATACGATTCTGTTACCGGCCAGCCGTGCTCGCGAACCAGCATCTGTGTAACTCAGTTTTTCTTTGATAGAAGCGTCTTAACCCCTTTCAGGAGAACAATAAGAAGTTTTTAATGCTGATCAACTGCCTTGCACAAAGTATCAAAATACAGAGAAGTGTTGGCATGAGTCCACTATAAGTATATATTTTTCGGGGGAGTGCGGCGTGCAGGACTGAATATGGTGTATCTTGCTGCTGTTCCTGAATTCAATCACCTTCTTCATCCTCATCATTCAGTTCAGTTCATTGAAATGAAATGTTGAAGTTAATGCTAATTATCAGTTTATTATTTGGTTTATGTCACCCATTCAGTGTCGTTGCATCTATCTTACCCTTCTGCAGCAATGATGAATTGACACAGGGGTACAAAGTACTAAACCACAAATTGCTGCATCTCGTCTGCAGCATAATCTCAAAACTTTTAGTTAACATGTTTTTTGATGCTTTTTATTAAACTTAGACTTCTACAGTTACGAACTGGAAATGTTTTGATTATTTTGTTCTAACTGTAGTACTGTGTCTGTCGATAATCACATTGTACAGTGGGTGACGCAGCAGTCAAAGACAATGCGTAGCGAATTACAGACTGTTGTTCTGACTCTGGTTCAATACGTGCCGTGCTGGGAATGGGAGATATTAGAGTGACTCTAGGATTTTGGTTTCTCTCCACTCTAAAAACATAAATTGTTTTATTTTTTGTTGTGAGCGATCAGTTAGAACAAATTCTTATTATTTTCAATCTAGGAACGTGAGTTATTTTGATTTTTCTTATAAGCCAAGGGATTTGATCTTGCAACCTTTCAGTTACTGGTCCAATGCTCTAACCACTGGGCTACACTAAATAACCGACTGCTT